>NC_056739.1:306974062-307074062 GCF_019279795.1 Protopterus annectens
GTTGAATTGCCAAGAACATTCTTTTTGACAAAACTGAAGCAAGCCCTAGGTTTCTCCAAAACTCTGCATCTTTAAATCGACTTGTTAAAATATGCCAATGTCTTGGGGGGCATGCTCCTGCCCAAGCTTTTGCCAAAGTAAACAAAATGCTTTGTACTGCACCACTGCTCACGCACTATAATGTCAGTAAACATAGTAATGAGTGGATCTGCAAGCAGCTATTGATTAATTGCTGTGCTACTCCAGTGAGATGAACAAGTGTTATGTCCTACAACATTTTGCTGCAGAATGTTAAAACACTGAGTGAAAGTATTCGTACATCAAAAAAAAAAAAAGTCATGTAAGCGTGTGGGCATGTGAAAAGTTCTCCAAATATTTATTAGGGAAGGGGAGCTTCCAGTTCCAGAGTTGACCATAAGCCACTAGTGCTAATAATGAATTCATATGATCTTAACAAAGTACCACCTATGTGCCAGAAGCTGTTAATGAGAATGAGAAAGTTTGATGACAAAGTTGCATTTGTCTGCTAAGCAACTAGGTGTTACTAATAAAATGTCTTTTGGCTTTTCCTGGTTAGGGGTTACCACAGTGGAACTCTGGTCCACTAATGATGGCAGTGAATTTTTACGGTGTCGAGTTGCCAGCCTGGTGCCCAACCTTCAAAGAAGGCACACCCACACATGCATGGACCTACCTGCATGTCTTTAAATTTACTCGACTGCGGGGAGGACTTGCAGACACCGCATAGTAGGCGCTTCAGCCGAGAATCAAACCTGAGTACCTCTTGCTGTGTGTTAATGATATGTTTTCCAAAAATCCTATCCAAGACCACTAACTGTTGGAGAAAGAAAATGATGTGTCAGCCTATGAAGACAAGGATTTTAACCGCCAGAGTCTAGAAAAATTCAAACTGACTACTCAAGATCCAGAGTTACAGGCTGATGTTCATCATTTTACCCTGCTGCAGTCATCACACTTGGGTTATCCTGTTGTCAGGCGGTCCCGCAGTCGGCCGGAATTCCAAAGTCTTGGTCCGGCGTTGATTGCTGTCACCTCTTCCCTGACGTCAGTGCGCCAGGGGTATATATAATGCAACCAACGCCATTTTCTTCAGTCTTTCTTGCCGCACGGTGCCCGAAGGAGAAGCAGTTCGCAAGTGCCGGTCGGCCGACTCCTGAGATTTTCGAATTCGAATTTCAGACCGAAGTCTTCTATAAAGCTAAGTACCCCGTTGGGGAAACTTTTCTTGCCTCAGACCGATGTCAGAAAAAGTTAACAATTGTATTTCTTGTGGGAAGCAAATACCTCATAAGGATTTTCATTCTTATTGCATACCTTGCCTAGGCCCTGACCACAACGTCACTTCTTGTCAGTTTTGTGCTAGGTTTAATAAGCATACTATTAAAAGACGCTTTGATTTCGCACGACACTACTTCGTTAGGAAATTTAACTACACCATGCCGTCAGAGCAACCGACTACCGGCGTGCACAAAAAACGCAGGGATAAAGACAGACAGCCCAGGCCTAAGCCAGATTCCGAGGCCTCGGCCGATCCGGTCTACGGTCCTCAGTGAGGCTCCGACGCAGCCCCTGTCTACCGCAGATCTGGAACCCGAGACCGGTACGGAAATTTTAACGGAATGTACCAGGCCGACGCAGCCTTTTACTTCAGGCCCTTCCGACGACTTTGCTACTAAAGACACCGGTACTACAGAAACGCCATCGGTTTCTGAAGGCGTTTTCAGACCGACGACTCTCACCATTAAAATGTTTTCTAAGTCGAAGACTCCTTCTAAATTTAAAAGGACTGCACTTCAATCTCCTGTTCAAGGCCCCATGCCTAAGAAACAGATGCTCAAAATGGCTGAAGATTTGATTTCTTTAATCAGGGGTTCCCAGCCCCCTCCTGACAAAAGGCCTAGACAAGAGGAAGATTATGCATCCTCTGAGCAAATGTCCATTTCTTCAGACTCCTCGGAGGACCAAGACTACTCCTTCTCTCCTTATGAAGATTCTGATGCTGAGGACTCTATTCCCTCAGCTTCTCCTCCTGAAGACTACTCCTTTGGGGAAACTTTACACACTATGAGGGAACATTTTCACTGGGAAGGTCAGGACTACTCTGATTCAAAGAAAAGGCTCAGAGAGTTTCTTTTACTCCCCCAACACAGACCACTTGCCATCCCACCAGTTTTGGACATTGTGGATGATGTCTATTTAGAATCCAGTTTCAACCCAGACTCTCTACCTCCTGCTCCGGCTAAGCCTGACAGATACTATAGAGTGCCTGATTCCCACAAATTTCTTTACAAAAGCCCTGTAGCTGACCCAGAGACTATCTCACAGGGTCCCAAGGGGGCTAAGGCTTCTATGGCTAAAAACCCAGTACCTTCTGAGAGGGATTCCAGAGCACTAGACAGGTGGGGGAAAAAGGTTTACACCTCAGCCACTCTAGCTATGAGGGCACTGAATTGTCAATTTCACATGCTTAAGTATCAGCAATTTCTAATCTCTCAGTTAAAGCAAAGAATAACCTCTCTCCCTCAACAATCTGTATTGAAAGAAGTACAGGATCTGTTGCACGCCACTGAGCAGGTGGGCAAACATACCTTACAATGTGGGTTTGATTCTTTGGAGGCCTCCTGCAGAGCAGCTGTCACTGTGTCTGTTATACGTAGGCATGCCTGGTTAAAGGAACAAACTCTGCCTGATCATGTTAAAGCAAAACTACTAGATGCTCCCTTACAGCAAGATGTTCTTTTTGGAGTTAAAGCAGAAGTTTTGAAGAAAATGGAAGATAAGGCAAAATCTATGCAGACAGTCAAAGATTTCCTACAAGTACAACCCCCTCGCTTCAGCAGAAACTGGCCAACAAAAAATTGGTCCTTTCCAGCCACTGACAGACCACAGAGGGGTAAATACAGACGCCCAAGAGGCAGAGGACAACCACAAGCCCAGTATAAACCTCGCCAATGGGGCTCTACAACACAGAAGGGAGGAGAAGACAGGTCTCAAACCACCAGAAGGCAAACTCAATGACTTGCACCTCATCTGGCCAAGCAATACTCTCTTGGCAGCCCCCTTGGGGGGAAAACTCGCACTTTTTGCAGACAACTGGCACATTGTCACAAAGGACAAATGGGTCCTAGACATAATTTTACGAGGATACAGATTCCACTTTCACACCTTGCCAATGAAAAGAGGAATGCCAAACCTGCCCACAAAATCAATGGGCAGAGGCACAAAAGCAAATTACAGCTCTCATGGACATGAGAGCCATTCAACTGGTACCTACTCGAGAGCAAGGCCAAGGATTTTATTCAAGACTCTTTCTAGTGCCCAGAAAGGACAATGCCTGGAGACCAATTCTGGACCTTTCAATTCTAAACACTTACTTACAAGTACCCAAATTCAAGATGCTAACACTACAGCAGCTACTTCCCATGTTGGGCAAGGAAGCATGGTTAGTAACGTTGGACCTCAAGGAGGCATACCTGCATGTCCCTATCAGACAAAGTTGCAGAAGATACCTCCATTTCATTGCAGGTTCAACCCATTACCAATTCTCTGCACTGCCCTTTGGCTTATCTACTGCGCCCAGAGTTTTCACAAAATGCCTGGCACCAGTAATTGCATACTGCAGACAAAGAGGAGTTCAAATATATCCATACCTGGACAACTGCCTCATCCAAGCAGAAAGCAAAGACATTCTCTTACATCATCTGGCATTTGTAAAGCATTTACTAAACTGCCTGGGGTACACAGTAAACGAAAAGAAGTCAAAACTAGTACCCTCACAAAAAATGACATTCCTGGGTGCCAGCTTGAATACAATGGCCCAGAAGGCTTATCTTACGCCAGACAAGCAACTACAACTGACTCAATATTTCAAGGCAATGGCAACAAAGACCCAATTAACTGCAAGAAAAATTCTGCAGGCTTTGGCTTCATGGCATCATGCATACTAATAATACCATTTGCAAAGCTGCATATGAGGAAATTACAGTGGTACCTAAGAAGCGTATGGTCTCAACACAGCCACAGCTTGGACACAATGATATCTCTCATTCCCTGCCTACAACAGGAATTTCTATGGTGGTCACAGGCATGTCGCCTCAACAAGGGTCAGCCTTTCACCTTGCCCCCAGCCAGGCAAACTGTCACAACAGATGCTTCAGATTACGCCTGGGGGGGCACACATGGCAGGACAATGCATTCAAGGCCTATGGACTGCAGAGCAAAGAAATCTGCACATAAATCAAAAAGAGATGCTAGCTGTACAGAAAGCTCTAACAGCCTTCAAGGATCTATTACATCCAGGACAACTTGCAATAAAGATGGACAACACCACAGTAATGTGGTACATAAACAAACAAGGGGGTACACATTCTTACCCTCTATGCAGGCAAGCAATGACCTTATGGAACACAGCTCTGGCCTACCAAGTCCAGTTACAAGCTCAGTTCCTGCCAGGACAGAAGAACACATTGGCAGACGACCTCAGCAGAAACATCAAGGATCCACAGGAGTGGAAACTAGATCCACAAATATTTGCAATGATAACTCAAAAATGGGACCTTCCAGACATAGACCTGTTTGCCAGTCCTCAAAACTATCAACTGACAAAATTTTGTACAAGGACATTTCACCACCAGGCTTGGAAAGTGGACGCTCTCTCTTTCAGTTGGAAAAACCTGACAGTATATGCCCTCCCTCCATTGCCTCTCCTCACAAAGGTTCTTCTGAAAGTCAAAAAGGAGAGACCACGACTGATTCTCATAGCCCCAGACTGGCCACGCCAGCACTGGTATCCGCTATTGAAAAATATGGCCCATGGCCCACCATGGATATTGCCTCAAATCCCCCATTTGCTCACACAACAAAACAGTCAGATTCTTCACAGCCAGCTCAAAACTTTAAATCTGGCTGCATGGCAAATCATCTAAACATCCAACCAGCACCTCTTTCACAAGCAATTCTGGATGTTATTCTGGAAGCCAGGAGGCCAAGCACCAGGAAGGCTTATTCGAACAAATGGAAAAGGTTTTGTGCCTGGAACCAAGCTAAAGGCCAAGACACAATTCAGCCTCACATGCCTCACATTCTTCAGTATTTAGCTGAGATGTTGCACAAAGGACTTTCCTTTTCCTCAATTAAAATCCATGCTTCGGCTATTTCAGCTCACTACAACACGGATCCACCTTTATTTTCACATCCTCTTCTAAGGCAGTTCCTCAAAGGGGCAAAAAACATTAGACCACCCAGGAGAGCTCCTACACCAACATGGGACCTCAATTTTGTTCTGGAAAAACTAACGCTACCTCCCTTTGAACCAGCTTTCTCTGCAGATTTACAGTTCCTATCATGGAAGACTGCCCTGCTCCTAGCAGTAACTTCAGCTAGAAGAGTCTCAGAGCTACAGGCACTAATGGCAGTGGAACCTTTCCTCATTTTTCATCAAGACAGAGTTTCTCTATGAACTAATCCTTCCTTTATGCCTAAGGTGGTTTCCAGTGTAGCTTTAAATCAAACCATCCACTTACCCACCTTCTTCCCCAATCCACAGAACAAATGTGAGAGACTCCTGCATTCCTTGGACATTCACAGGCAGCTTCGTTACTATTTGGACAAAACTAAGGCTTTCAGAAAAACTGACCAACTCTTTGTATCCTATGCTACAGCTTCTCAAGGGAAGGCTATATCAAAGCAAACCATTTCTAAATGGATAAGTCATTGCATACGTTTCTGCTATACCCATCATGGGAAACCAGTTCCTGCTACCATTAGATCCCACTCTACCAGGGCAACAGCTACCTCTACAGCCTTTCTCAGGGGGGTTCCAACCAAGGAAATTCTAGAAGCTGCAACTTGGAGTTCAGTACACACCTTTACCAAACGCTATCACTTACCTCTTTACTCAAAGTCCAGGGCGGGCTTCGCCACTGCAGTTCTGCAGGGCCTTATAGCCACCACTAACCCTCTATGATACCTCCCCCCTACCTTAGCTTTGGGATTCTACCCAAGTGTGATGACTGCAGCAGGGTAACACGATGAACATAGTACAGTTTTGTACCTATCATAAATGTAGATGTTGGAGTGTTCACCCTGCTGCAGTCCAGGTTACCCCCCTCCATCCCCTCTGATCTACTGGCTAAATCTCTTCTGCGCCTTACTGATGTATTTGCTTATAGCTGAAGGGATTTTGTGTTTGTGCTGTGGTTACTCCTTTTGGTACTAATTTCTGACCACCTGTTTGGGGGCACCTGACATCTGGGGCAAGAAAAACTGAAGAAAACGGTGTTGGTTGCATTATATATACCCCTGGCGCACTGACATCAGGGAAGAGGTGACAGCAACCGACGCCGGACCAAGACTTTGGAATTCCGGCCGACTGCGGGACCGCATGACGACAGGATAACTCAAGTGTGATGACTGCAGCAGGGTGAACACTCGAACATCTACATTTATGGTAGGTACAAAACTGTACTTTATCCAGTGTTTGTGTGTGTGTAATGGATGGCCAAATGACTGTACTTACTCATAAATATTTTTGAAGTTGGAGCACAACTGTCTGAGCATGATGGTTTACCACTAAATCAAGGCGGACTCAGTTTCCCTAAATCAATGAACTAAAGTCCTGTGTCACATACATGAAGGTCATCAGGAATTCACTAAATTCCAAGAAAAGACAAAAAATGCATGTTTGGCAGTCGCATATTAACCAAGACAGTGCCACTCTAGTATTGTACATAAACCATTGCAAAGACCTGAATCATTAATGCCAGTGTCATTACCTTCACAAAAGATAATTGCTGACTTGCATCAGTTCAGCAGGAAAAACTACTTTATTATTAATATTTACATGACATTGATATGGCTTGTATTTCAAGTAAATGTAGTAGGTCAGTTCAAAACCATGATGTTCTTCGTGTTTCACTGTTGCAGTCATTACATTTGGGTAATCTGCTGGCAGGTTGCCCTCAGTCGGCCAGAATTCCAAAGTCTTGGGTCCTGCGTCGGTTGCTGTCTCCTCTTCCATGACGTCAGGTTGTCAGGGGTATAAAACATGCAGCCGATGCCATTTTCTTTAGTCTTTCTTGCCGCGTGGTGCCCGAAGCAGAAGCATTTCGCAAGTGCCAGTCGGCCAACTCCTGAAATATTCAAGTTTGAGTTTCAGAACCGAAGTCTTCACTAAAACTAAGTACCCCGTTGGGGAAACTTTTTTCTTGCTCCATACCGATGTCAGAAAAAGTTAATAATTGTATTACTTGTGGGAAGCAAATACCTCATAAGGATTTCCATTTATACTGTATTCCTTGCTTAGGCCCTGATCACAACGTGCCTGGCTGTCTGTTTTGTGCTAGATTTAACCAACGCACATTTTTGCCTCAAAATATTTTGGAAACAGATTTAACTACCCAGAAATGTCGTCGGATAACAATCCGACTTCCGGAGTACATAAAAACGCAAAGAAAAGGACAAAGACAGTTTATGTCCAAAACCGACTACGAAGCTTCTCCTAAGCCAGTCGCCGGTACTCAGTGAGGCGCTTTAGCAGCCCCTGGTACCCGCTACTTTCGAGTCACAGGCCCCTACCGACACCCATGTGGAGTCCGGCATGCCATGAGATATTCAAAGTATTGGACCCATGGATGTATCTCCCTTGGATGGGTCCAGAGCCGCTGAGCAGGCACCTGTTTCTGAGGGTGTATTCAGGCCTCAACATTTGTATATCAAACCTACGACAGCTGCAAAACCAAAGACAAAAGCAACTTCTAAAAGTAAAAAACCGATGCATGAGCCACGTGCACAAGCCTCTATGCCTAAAAAAACAGATGATCAAAATGGCTGAAGACTTCATTACCTTGATCAGGGGTTCCCATCCCCCTCCAGATAAGAGGCCTAGGTAAGACACTGATTATGATTCTACAGATCAGGTTTCTATTTCTTCTGATTCCTCTTCTGATCAGGAATTATCTATACCTCCCTATGAGGATTCTGATGCAGAGGAGTCTATACCATCTGCATCACATCCTGAGGATTATTCATTTGGAGAAACCTTGCGTACTTTGAGGGAGCATTTTCACTGGGAGAGCCAAGATTTCTCAGAATCAAAAAAGAGGCTCAGGGATTTCCTTCTTCTCCCACAGCTAGGCCTTTAGCCATACCCTCTGTTTTAGACATTGTGGATGATGTGCTTTTCGGAGTCAAGTTTGACCCCTGACTCCATACCTCCGGCTCCCAGCAAGCCTGACAGATATTACAGGGTCCCTGACTCACATACATTTTTATTTAGAAACCCTGCTGCTGATCCTGAAACTATTTCACAGGGTTCAAAGGGAGTTAAGGCCTCCACAGCAAAAAAATCCTACCCCCTTTGACAGAGATTCAATGGCACTAGACAGAAGGGGAAAAAATGTTTATACATCTGCAACCTTGGCAATTAGGGCCTTAAACTGTCAATTTCATATGCTCAAGTATCAACAACATGTTATGGGATTGCTGAAACAGAAAATGATGTTGATTTCTGAATGTGCAGAAAATAAAGAATTGCAGGAATTATTGCATGCAGCTGAACAGGTTGGAAAGCATACTTTTCAATGTGGTTTTGATTCCCTAGAGGTCTCCTGCAGGGTCGCAGTTACTGGATCTGTGATTAGGAGGCATGCCTGGCTAAAGGAACAACATTTGCCTGATCATGTTAAAGCTAAATTGCTAGATGCACCTTTACAGCATGATGCTTTGTTTGGTATTAAGGCAGAAGAGGTTTTAAAGAAAATGGAAGACAAAGCTAAGTCTATGCAAACTGTAATAGACTTCTTACAAGTGCAGCCATCAAGATTCAGTAGACACTGGCCTTTCCTGTGTCAGACAGAGCTCAAAGGGGCAAATCCAGACGCTCTAAGGGTTCCAGATACCAGGCACAGGATTCATACAGGTCAAAGCAATGGGGCGCTTCTCCTTCCAAATCTGGAGGAGATAAAGCGCAAACCTACAGAAAACAGTCCCAGTGACTTCCCTCTGCCTACACCAAGCACTTATCTTTTGGCAGCACCCTTAGGGGGAAAATTAGCACTTTATGCTCAAAATTGGCAGTTAATAACCCAGGGCAAGTGGGTGCTAAACATAGTATCACAGGGATACAAATTCCATTTCCATACTCTGCCAATGGCAAATGGTTGGCCAGATTTGCCAAAAAATCAATGGGCAGAGGCACAGAAACAGGTTACATCCCTCATGGATATGGGAGCCATTCAGCCAGTACCAGAACAGGAAAAAGGACAAGGTTTTTACTCGAGACTGTTCTTGGTACCCAGAAAGGACAAGGCCAGGTGGCCAATACTGGATTTATCGATTCTGAACACATACCTGGACATTCCAAAATTCAAAATGCTGACACTGTAGCAGCTTCTGCCCATGCTGGGTAAGAATGCTTGGTTGGTGATATTAGACCTAAAAGAGGCATACCTGCATGTCCCAATAAGACAATCGTGCAGAAGATACCTCAGATTCAAGGCTGGCTTAATACATTACCAATTCTCTGCACTGCCCTTTGGCTTATCTACTGTTCCCAGGGTCTTTACAAAGTGCCTGGCACCAGTAATTGCATTTTGCAGACAAAGAAGTATACAGATATATCCTTACTTGGACGACTGTCTCATTCAAGCAGAGAACAAGGACATTCCTCAACACCTGGCATTTGTGAAAAGGCGTCTAACATGCCTAGGGTACACAATAAATGAAAAGAAATCACAACTGGTACCCTCTCAAAAGATAACATTCCTGGGTGCAAGCTTGAATACAACTGCCCAGATGGCTTACCTCATGCCAGACAAGCAAAGGCAACTGATTACTTACTTCAAACTGATGGCAACAAAAACCCAGTTATCTGCAAGACAAATTCTACAGGCTTTGGGCTTCATGGCATCCTTCATCCTACTGATTCCATATGCAAGACTGCATAGGAGGAAACTTCAGTGGTACCTAAAACGTTTATGGAGTTAATATTGTCACCGTCTGGAAACAATGATTCCTCTCATTCCCTGCCTACAACAGGAGTTTCTATGGCGGGCAAAGGCATGTCACCAAAACATGGGACAGGCCTTCACTCTACCCCCTGCCAGCCAAACCTTAACAACAGACGTATCAGATTATGCCTGGGGGTCCACATGGCAGGAAGATGCATTCAGGGCATATGAACCCCAAAACAAATGCATCTACATATCAACCAGAAAGAGATGCCAGCTGTTCAAAATGCCCCAACAGCCTTCAAGGACTTACTTCATCTAGGACAACTGCTGATAAAGACGGACAACACCACGGTCATGTGGTATATAAACAAGCAGGGGGGCACACACTCATACCCCCTTTGCAGATTAGCCATGGCACTGTGGGACACAGCTTTGACTTATCAAATACATCTTCAAGCTCAGTTCCTGCCAGGAAAGCAAAATACTCTGGCGGACGATTTAAGCAGAAACCTTATGGATCCTCACGAGTGGAAACTAGATAAGTCTTCAGCATGATAAAGAAATGGGGGAGCCCAGACATGCATCTATTTGCCTCTCCTCAAAATTATCAATTGAAAAGATTCTGCACAAGAACTTATCACAGGCAAGCATGGAAAGTGGACGCCCTATCCTTCAGTTGGAAAAACCTATCAGTTTACGCCTTTCCTCTTCTGCCACTTCTTCCCAAGGTGGTTCTAAAGTCAGACGAGAAACTGAAGATGATACTAATTGCCCCAGACTGGCCCTGCCAATACTGGTACCCAATCCTAAGGAACTTGTCTCAATACCCAGCTTGGACCTTATCTCAAAGACCTCAACTACTGTCCCAGCAAAACAATCAGATCCTGCACAATCAACTCCAGACACTAAACCTGGCAGCATGGCTGATCATGTAGTTATACAAAAAACACCTCTCAGTAAAGCTGTGATGGATGTCATTTTGGAAGCCAGAAGGCCTAGTACTAGAAAATCTTATGCTGATAAATGGAAGAGATTTTGTGCTTGGAATCAAGCACAAGGAAATGATACAGCAGAACCAAATATTCCTCGGATATTCAAATACTTGACTGAGATGCTTGACAAAGGCCTATCTTTCTCATCAATTAAAATCCATGTGTCTGCCATTTCGGCTCATTACAGTACAGAGCCACCAATCTTTTCTCATCCTTTACTAAAGCAGTATCTTAGAGGAGCCAAAAATTTAAGGCCTCCTAGAAGATGACCAATACCTGCATGGGACCTCAATTATGTGTTGGAAAAGCTCACCCTGCCTCCATTTGAACCAGCTGCTACCACTGATATAAAGTTCTTATCATGGAAAACAGCTCTGCTACTAGCAATTACTTCAGCAAGAACAGTTTCAGAACTACAGGCCCTCGTGGCTGTGGAGCCTTTTATCATATTTTACCCAGACAGGGTGTTTCTGAGGACAAATGCTACATTTATGCCTAAGTTAGTTTCCAGTGTGGCTCCTAAGCAAACTATTCATCTGCCAACCTTTTATCCAAATCCACAGAATAAGGGGGAGAGAATTCTGCATTCCTTGGACGTACACAGACAGCTAAGATTCTACTTGAGCAGGACTAAAGCTCTAAGAAAAACTGAGCAATTACTAGTGACATATGCTGCAGGATCAGAAGGAAAGTGTATTTCAAAGCAGACTATTTCAAAGTGGATAAGCCACTGCATTAGTTTCTGCTACTTACACCATGGTAAACCCGTGCCCAAGGGCATTAGGTCTCATTCCACCAGAGCTGCAGCTACTTCAGCAGCCTTTCTCAGAGGAGTACCAACCAAAGACATTCTAGAGGCTGCTACTTGGAGTTCTGTTCTCACCTTTACAAAGCATTATCATTTGCCTCTCTACTCTAGGTCCAGGGCAGGCTTTGCCACTGCAGTTCTGCAGGGCCTTATAGACGCACCTAATGCTGTTTAGCTCCAACCTCCCAACTATATCTTTGGGATTCTACCCAAATGTAATGACTGCAACAGTGAAACATGAAGAACATAGTATAGTTGTGTACACTTACCATAAATGTTGATGTTCGAGTGTATTCACTGTTGCAGTCCAGGTTACCCTCCCGCCATCCCCCTTTCATTCTGGAGTTTATCTTTCTTTCTGTATCTTCTACAACCTATGTGGTGTATTTGCTTGTAGATGAAGGTAAAGTTTATATTGATGCATGTATATATACATATATATTTTTGCTACCTTTTTGGGGGCACCTGACATCTGGGGCAAAAAAAACTAAAGAAAATGGCGTCGGCTGCATGTTTTATACCCCTGGCGACCTGACGTCATGGAAGAGGAGACAGCAACCGACGCATGACCCAAGACTTTGGAATTCAGGCTGACTGAGGGCAACCTGCCAGCAGATTACCCAAATGTAATGACTGCAACAGTGAATACACTTGAACATCTACATTTATGGTAAGTGTACACAACTGTACTTTCTTGTGATATGTTACCTGTAAAAATGTTAGACAATATAATGCAGTTTGTGCAGTGAATTCCACTACTGTTCTGCACATATTACATCTAGTCTACATTATCCACAGTCACTAGAGAAAGCAGTTCAAACAAGTAAAAACATTGAAGCAACCAGATCTGCATAATGTTTTGGTATGTTAAGCTGTTCCACACACTGCCAATGGAATTAGTCCTTCACAGCTTATCCTTAGAAGATGTACACCTGATATGCAGTATTTTTCAAAGTTTAAACCACGAGTAATGACCATAAAGACAAAGCTTCACGTAAGAGGTTTTATGACTGATGATCTTTTGCAAGACCACTACCTATCCTATGACTTAGACAAGCCACCCATTAAATTAGTGGGGAGAAAACATAGGACACTGCAGGTGCAATGGTGCAAACATATACAGGACCATGCTTTTACATGGTACAGACTGTTACTGGAACTATGTAATTTGATGTAACAGTCACATCCTAGCAATTCCTGATGAATGTCAACCTGAATGCAGTGTTCAGACATTTGGTTGAGTCAAACTTTGCCAAGAGTTACCAGATAGATCAGAGGCTGGCAAATCTGCACCAGTGCCCATTAACGTCCACCATTTTTTCAGATACTTGGTTAAGATCAGGCTCAGTTGTTCGTGATGACAGAGTACTTTCCAATCTTACAATCCAATGTTACTGAATGCTCTAATTCTGTTTTGTCTAGTGACTGTAAAAGTTCTGATGTATGTTTTAATAACGTCTTAAAGTTTTCTTCTTACATTCCCCAAGTAATTCTAGCCAAAGTTCCAGTAATCTGAGTGACCAGGAGTTGCCAAGCGTGAGTGCTTCATTGCTATCAGATGTGACTGTTGTCTCTGAGATATAGAAGCACTGTAACTATTCCATATGTTGCTTTGTTTATGCTTAATGTTTTCCTGTTTCTCAGGCTTAGTCTAAAGTGTCAGTTGTGTAAGGCTGTGCCTGTGCATCTCTGAATCAATAGAACAAAAAAAAAAGGAATTATTTTTTTATAAAGGAGGATATGGGAGAGGTCATTAAAAATGAAAGTTGTTTAGGTGCATTTATGTATTGAGTACAAGTTCATAGTGGTGGTGCCATTTTAATACAAATGCATAACATTTCCATTTTAAGACAGTCCTATACCATAATGCATTGTGAGCAGTTGGATGTGAGATGCTGAAGTGTTAATAAATTTTATGCTGAGTTCACATGTTTAACAAAGTTATCTGTTCTTTGAAACTTGTGCTGAATTGTAAAATCCAAAATCAGCCCTTGGAAAATATGGCTGCTGAACTACACAAAATAATGAAATTTGAGATTAGCGCTTTCATTCCTTTAATCACTAGAACTTCATCAGAAATAAATCAAACAATCAGTAATACAGTTTAAATATTTTTCAGGAAGTGACATAAATTTCATCACTACAATAATTAATTAATTCAGTAAACCTTAAACAAGACATGAATTAGCACAGCGAACTTTGTGCTAAATTGTAATTTATTCGAGATAGTACTAGAAACAGCATGTTTATTGCACCACCACCTGACAGTAACCAAAAATGGCATCTTTATTGGACGGCTGTACAGAAGCAGTTCAGGTATTATGCATACAGAACAAATACCATGAGAAAAGATGAAGTATGTTTCCTTTGTCAAGGGATACAGAAGTGTAGAAGTTAATGAATAATGCCTTTCAAATTGGCTTTCAAAATTCATTGTTTCCTACTATGAGAAATATGGCAAGACCCTAACCTTACCAAAATCCCATTTTATTAGCACTGTCTCTTGTATAGTCTTCCTTCTGTTGCACCTTCTTGGATGACATTTGTGCATCTGGCACTTGGTCATCCATTAACACCTTTGCAAAGCCCTGTACGCTGGGTACAACTTCTAGGTTAAGCTCTTTCTTTGGGGCCATGGGTATCAAGGGAGTATTCCATCAGGACAGCCACCCGGAAGGAAGGTGATGGAGACAAGACTCTGTCTGGTCTATTCCTATAGTCACAGCTGTGCAGTATCAGTTATGAAAGTCATGGATGCTCACCATTACAATACATCTCTGATTAGAGCTGTGGGTACATTAAAATCTGCTTTAGCATTATACTAGGTGGGGTTGTGGGGAAGGTTATAGAACCTGGGAAAGTTTTATGTGCCATGTAATCCTAATGGCTGGTTTCAGCAGCCTTAATTGCTCTTGCAACCAGAGCACATCTGTCAATATAGTAAGTAAGCACAACTTGTTTTCCCTGAAGATGCTGTTAGGAAAGAGAATGGATATCCAGGCCAAATCCCTTAAAATGTGTCAGCATTAAAAGTACACAGCAAATGCAGTAAGGAGCAGATAACTAGCCAGTGTTGCATGGATGTGATTATGTGCCCCTGTTAATGGTGTAATACAATAGGAACGTGTCCTACTGAGGGACGAAGGCATTCTTTTCTGAGATGCATTTATCAAGACCCTTGTACTACAAAACTGAGTTAACCAAGAGGGATTAACAAGAGATGGAGATAAATTCATGTGAACTTAAGTGTGGCAGACTTGGTTTAGCTGCACAGAAAATTTAGGTAACTGGTGGCATGATTTACTGTCTTTGCTGTATGGACTTATTTATAGTTCTGTAATCTTTTTGGAGACGGTAAGTTACTGATAAATTTTTATCACTATTTCGGTTCTAGTATTTACTGACCTGCTGTTTTGTGAAACAAAAAAGTTCCTGTTTCTAGCAATCATTGTTTTTCACTCTCTCTCTCCATCTCTGTTTTTATTTTATTTATTCTTTGAGACTTTTCCTCAGTTCCAGATTCTCTTATCTAATGCAGCAGAAGTTTAACTTGGGCTTGCTTGTTTGTTTTTGAGTAAATATTTAATAACTTTGCGCTGACACACTAACACCTACTCTGTTTGTCTTTCTTCCTCTCCTCAGTGGATTTTGACCTGAAAGTGTTGCAATGGTCTGAAACTGAAATGTTGAAGCTGCATCTGTGGGACATAGCAGGTAAGTGTTAGTCTGCAGGCTTTTTTCTCAAAAGATTGTCTTTGCAGGTCCATTATTGGTAATGCATGCATTTAGGGTTGCCACCTTTTTAGATTCCCAAAGTGGGACATTCCTTTCTTTACCCAGTGCAAAGGACTGAATTTCACTTTGCTGTTAGAATAAAAACTCACTTTTAGACATAAGTGTTTCAGAAATTAACTGTTTTAGCCAGCTATTACTGAAAAAGTTAGGGAGTGTGTTTTTCTCCTAAATCTCAGGTCTTATAGCATTTTTGCAATTATTTTCTGCAGGATGCAACTGCCCAATTAGGGACAATATTGCTTAAAAAAGGCAAGTTGTAATTGTACATGGATTGTAAGTGAAGAAATAGACCTCATACTTTATTTGTAGCTCTAGCAGAGAGTTTTCCCAACATTATAACTTGACTTAAATTTGCATATTACCTCTGAGTATGTATTGTCCATCTTATAACCTTTTCAGCCACTCCCTATGGCACAAGGGGAATTTAATATATATTGACAGTTTTGAGCAGTCATGGTTTCATTCTGCATAGAATGTGTTTCAAATTATATACAGTCAAATTATATATAGTCAAAGCTAAACTACAACTATTGTACAAGTAGTAGAGCACTTTTATTCTGGAGTATACAGAAAGGGTGCATTATTTCTTCCTGCTTAAAGTCTTTTAAGTTTCACTGTTCATTGCAGGCATTTTTGCCTGGTATCAAGGACCAGCTTCCACTGAAGAAAGACATGACACAACTGTGTCTTGGTGGGGTTACTGTATTGTATAGTTCCAGCAGCAGATAGAGAAATCCCTGAGTAACAAAACAGGCTGAACATAAGGAGTGGCCCTGTTCAATTGAACAGCAGTTGGACTATGAGATCCTACTAACAACCAGCAGTTAGTCTATGAGATCCTACTAACAACCAGCAGAATGCAAGAGAACATAATACCGGATTTGTGGAAACAAATCCATTACCTGATGGCCAAGCTTGGCTAGGGTTGCCACCTTTTAACAAGGCCAAAGTGGGACATGGGGGTGTAGCCAATAGGAAAGGGGGGGTGGCCAATAGGACACTGGCCACACCCCCACCACGACATCACCAGAGGTGTTAAAGGAGATGCAGTATTACAGTTATGGATTCAACATGGTGACATTACAGCATACTGAAAACTCAAACCATTTAAATGAAGTGAAGCATTACTGCAAAAAAACACATTAGTTGTGAGTGTAAACAAGTAGTTGCTTTCAGTATAATCAAACCACTGTTCCAGGTACTTCACTGCTGTCTCCAAGAACACAATGAAGTCTCTTTTCAGTTTGTTAGCAGAAGTGCTGTCTAATGTGCTCATAAGTGCCCTAAGTTTCCCTCCAAAGAAAGCACCTTCAGCTCTTGCCTGCAGTTTTTGCTTCAGAGAAACCATTACACAAAAAATTTCCATGGCAGTAAGTGCTGATTTTTCTAATGTACTTATATGTTCATTAAAATCAGCAAGAACAGCACAGAGAAAGTGCAAATAGTACTGGGGCAGCATAGGCAATGCATTCTCACCATGCTCATTAGCTGAAACTTATTGCCATATCTGCCGGGGAGTCTCCTCTTCTCCCTGGGAGAGGAAATAGGACTGGAGCACTGGGAGATTTTTCTCTACTCTTTCAATGGCTGGGAGTAGTGACAGCCACCTTGTTGGCACATGTCTTAACAGACTCTCAAATTCCATGCCACAAAACTCAAAGAAGTCTTTAAAGTCTCTGGTCCTTGTGGCAGAACCAGAGAAGTGGCTGAAAAGTTTAACTGCAAATACTTCCACATCGTACGATAGTTGTGCTGCTGCTTTTTTGGCTGCATTGTGAATGATGTGGGCAACACAGTTAGCCTTCTGGAGTGATGGGCACCTTTCTTTTAATCTGATATACACACCAGATTTCTTCCCATAGTTCACACTGGCATTATCAGCCCCATAAGCTGAAATGGTGTTCCAGGGCAAGGAGTGCCTTTCCATAATGTTGGAAATTTGCTGTGAAATAGCCTGTACAGATTCATCAGGGTCTTCATAGAAGTCCAAAAGGCCATTCACCACCCCTTCTTCTTTAGAAAAATACCTCACAACAAGTGGAAATTATTTTATGTTCTCCTTGTTGGAAGCATCTGATGAAATTTCAAATGAAGTGCCTGGTTTTTGAAGGTCATGCAGGAGGCATTCCAATGAGTGCGGTCCCAAAACATTTTCGACTATGGCTTCAGCGTTGGTTCTTCCACAAGATAGTTTCTTTGCAGTGTCTGAGTCACTGTACAACTGGCTGGCCAACTTTACTGCACAGTCCAAGCTGTTATAGGAAATATTGTGCTTAACAGCATGGAACACCTCAGAGGCTTCTGCTGCAATGATCCTAAGTTCTGGTCCCTCAGGGTTTGCATTCCTTGCCCACTTTGTCAGGTGAGTGGATTTAGCTTGAAGAATAGCAGTCTTATGTTGTTCAGTTACCTCATGTCGTGCGACATCGTTTCTTCCACCGTGGGTCACTAGAAATTCTCTCTTGCAGTACCTGCAGAATGCTTTGACATCACTGCATCTCTCGATCCAGTCAAATTCTGTTTTACAAACATCCTGCCACTTGCACATTCTCTTACTGCTGGTTGACTGTGATAAATCTGCTGCTCTCTTCATGCTTGAATCTGTACTTAAGTGATATGCAGCATATTTACCAAAACTGTGTTAGTAGGGTGCAGTAACATATTAGTGCACAGCACAAATGAACTGGCTCAAAAAACATTGGCACACGAAAGAACTGTCTCGAAAAACATTGACACACAAAATAACTGGCTTGAAAAACATTGGCACACAAAAGAACTGGCTCGAATAACATTGGCATGAGAAAGAACTGGCTTGAAAAACATTGGCACGCAAAAGAACTGGCTCGAAAAACATTGGCACGAGAAAGAACTGGCTTGAAAAACATTGGCATGCAAAAGAACTGGCTTGAAAAACATTGGCATGCAAAAGAACTGGCTTGAAAAACATTGGCACTTGAAAGAACTGGCTTGAAAAACATTGGCACTTGAAAGAAGTGGCTTGAAAAACATTGGCACTTGAAAGAACTGGCTTGAAAAACATTGGCATGCGAAAGAACTGGCTTGAAAAACATTGGCATGCAAAAGAACTGGCTTGAGAAAACATTGGAATGCAAACGAACTGGCTTGAAAAAACATTGGCATGCAAAAGAACTGGCTTGAAAAACATTGGCACTTGAAAGAACTGGCTTGAAAAACATTGGCATGCAAAAGAACTGGCTTGAAAAACATTGGCATGCAAAAGAACTGGCTTGAAAAAACATTGGCATGCGAAAAAAATGGCTTGAAAAGAAGTGGCACTCAAAAAAACTGGCTTGAAAAACATTGGCATTTGAAAAAAAACTGGCTTGAAAAACATTGGTACTCAAAAGAACTGGCTCAAAAACATTGGCATGCGAAAGAACTGAGGAATGGAGCAGAAAGGAGTTAACATTACAAACAGTTTGAAAAAGGTCAAATAGCAAATGAGGTAATGTAGGGGGCGATTTGGCCATTGAAAACTAACAGTAACACAGCTCGTAGAAAATGAAATGCATTATTTTTTAACACCGAACATGCCCCCCACCTCACCCCACCCCTCAAGAAAAAAAGTTAACCACATTTTCACTGAACCAAAAAAACACTAAAATGAATGAGAATGCACAGTGGAGACCATAGACCTGATTTAGCTTTTGACTACAGCAGTTAAAAGAAATTTATGGCACTAATTTACACAGCGCAATGATCTATTAATGAACATGCCCAACAGCAGCACTGGTCATAATCGGATTATAATGAAAACAGTACATTGTAAGTTTATTGAAGACATCAATAAAACACAAAATAC
The DNA here is from genome assembly GCF_019279795.1 of Protopterus annectens. NCBI lineage: Eukaryota > Metazoa > Chordata > Ceratodontiformes > Protopteridae > Protopterus > Protopterus annectens. The sequence goes on from NC_056739.1 coordinate 306,993,452, forward strand.
AAACTTAGCTACTTATAAAAGCAAACTACCCTGTAACAATGACATGGTTTAGCACAATCTCAAATAAACTGCATTAACTTCTGAGCATGCATCCACAAAAAAAAAAAATAGGAACAAAGTCTGTAAACATTTTACCTTTTAAAAGTACTTCTTGCAAGAGAAGTAAAATAAACTACAATGTACAGCAGACTCAATGGACTCCTTTTACCTCAAAACATAGCAATTAAGAGTAATTTACCCAGCACAGCAATGCAATAAACAGGCCCAAGTAAAAGCAGCACACCCATATTCACATTACAAGCAAAGCAGGACATTTTAACCTTATTAAAAATGCATAAAAAATTAAATGCACACAGTTACAGGTATAAATGAGAACAATCTTGAAACAGCTTCGGCATGTTGGCAACATACTAGAATAATAAATGCACTACATTAACTGTTAACATTCCTCCTCAAAAGGTAGACTTGTACCACAAACACATTGACTTGCAAGAACTAACAGGAAAAATTACCCAAACAGTATATCCTAACTTCCTGAAAACAGTATTAAATTGCACACATTTCCACACAAAAAAGTGCAAACTATGCTCGAACATTTTCTATCTGCAAACAGAAAATACCCAGAAAAAGCTACAACAATAGAAATACATCACACTAAATTTATATTTCACTGCCCCCCCCACCAGAAATAAACAAAACCTCTATACACACACAGTTCAGCCTTTTAAAAGTATTGCTTCCAAGTCATACCCCCTAGAACAATAACAATTACATATACATACAGGTTTTATACCTCTAAAAACTACTACTCAAAAATCTCAAAATAATGGCTGCACAGATTTAAATATTGCGTACTGCACCCCCATCTACCTCTAAACATTAAAAACTTAAATAAACCACAATATATTCCCATTTTAAACTACTACTCAAAAATGTCAAAATAACCACTCCACAGATTTTAAATACTGCATACTACATCCCCATCTACCTCTAAACATTAAAAACATAAATAAAGCACAATATTCCCATTTTAAGTAACTAAAACCACAAAATACTATGTTATATACTTACCACTATCACAGTTTTTGCTGGGCTAGCTTGCTTCCTTCCTACTGGAATGGCTAGTTGGATGACTGGCTCTGTCTGCTGAAGTGGCTGGGCTGGCTGGCTAGCCGGCTCCCTTGCAGGCTGGCTAGTAGGCTCCCTTGCAGGCTGGCTAGCAGGCTCCCTTGCAAGCTGGCTTCTTTGCTGGTTGGCTGGCTTCTTTGCTGGCTAGCTAGCTTCTTCTCTGCTGGGATTGAAAATCTCAGACTTTAAGTCCCAATTCCTTCACAGCTGTAGTGCACTAAGACAAAACTGCTCTACAGCTGCAACCTTTATTGGGCTCTTCAAGGTGAATCTCCGCCCTCTCCAATCCCTGCAGCCAATTGCTGCTTGAATTACACCACCCGGACCTAGCCGGGAATCCCTCTAACTGCAGGTCCGAGTTGGTGAGGTAGCCACATTGCCATGGAAAAAATGGAAGTATTTTCGGCTTTTCCACGGCAACGGCAATCCAAGAGCGCTAAAAGTGGAAAAATTGACAGTCCCACTGTCTGCGAATGCAGGAAACTGGATGAGAAGGCTCAATCCGTGAGTGTCCTGGTGACAACGGGACGGGTGGCAAACATAAGCTTGGCCATAAGCCAGGTGTTGTCTAACACTTGGCCAGCCCAGTAGAAAGTTAAGTACATTGCTAAAGTTTTACTAGGGACTGGGTGGGGTGAAAGGAGAGCTGAGTTTGGTAGATTTTTGGTTCCTCTGTCAAGCTTGCAGTGTAGCCTTACAAACAAGGACCAGCTTCCTCTGAAGAGTCAGAGGCCATGGCTGTGTGTGTTTTGAGTGGGATCAGTATAGCTCCAGCAGTGATTGGAGAAAATCCTTGAATGACAAAAATAGGCTGAACTGAACAGAGGGGTTGGCCCATTTCAGTGTATGACATTTAAAGGCAGTGTTTGAGTTTCTACCTACAGAATGCCTAGAAAATATAATACATGACTACTTTGCAATTAAATAGTTTTTACATTTCTAAACACTTGGGGAGTAGAAAATTGTGCACAGCACTATAGTTTTTTGTTGGGGATGGGGGTAGTAAGAGGAGAATCATGGTTTTATAGGTTCATAGGTGTTTACTAGGATAACAATCACAAGGGCCTTTTAAACCTAGCCATGCATTCCAAATCTCTGACAAGCTCTGGTACCCTTGATAGATGTAAGCAGGGGCCTAGGAGATTAAACAGTTACAGGCTGCCTGTGTCCATTAGAGACATTATGTGCCTGCTGCTTCCCCCCCCCCCCGAATTCATTTTCCTTAGTGCTAATCTTATTTCAGTACAGCTTCTGTGGGGTTTTCTTCATTCAGAAGCTGCTGGAAATACTCCTTCCATCTGTCTTTGATGTCCTGTGGACTTCTGAGCAGGAGGTTGCTGGCATACCTTATGAAGGGTGTCTGACTATCTTCTTTATCTTTGTTTTTGCTTTGCAACCTGATATAAATTATTTATGCCACCAACTGAGTCACTTTCCAGAAACTGGTAGAGTGCCTCTGATGCCCTGTTTTGCTATTGCAACTCCTTTCATAGCCAACCAGTTTTCTTTCCTAGCCTGGTCATTTTTTATCTCCCACTTTTTCCTGCACTCTTTTCTTTTGATAACTTCTGGACTTCTGCATTCCACTACCAGCTTTCCTTATGTACTTTATATCTAACTCGGCCACATATCTGTTCTGTAGTCCTCACACATGTGTTTTGATGTGCTGCCCTTCTTTAACTCCACCTATTTCTTCCTCTTCTTGGGGTACTAGAGCCCTGAGTAATTCCTTGAATTATTTCACTTTCTCTCCAGTCAACTTCCAGGTCTTCATCCTGGTCTGTGTTGACCTTAGAGCCTTCTCTAACCACTGCTTGCAGCCGATTGTGGCAACCAGTGATTTATGCTGTGGGCTGGCTGTTTTGCTAGGGATGACTATGCAATCACTGATTCTACCCTACTGCCACCTCCTTACTAAGAGGAAGGAGGAATCTTACTAGTTCTTATTTTTTGATCTGAAGTAGTTTACTTCATTTGGTCTTCAGCCTGCACAGTGAAGCACTGCTGGTGATTTCCTGCTAATATTTCCTACCCCCTTCCCTTCATTGATATGCTTTTTAAACCTGGTGATATTAATTTGCCCACCCCTACTGTAAATTGAGCTTAATAAGTGCCTTCTTTTCTACACTGCTGTTGATATCCTGAATTATTTTTGCCTTTCCTTGTGCTTATCTTGAAAAAATATGTTTTGCCTCTTACTGTATGTTCTGATGTACATGCTCTGAATGCATTACCTAGCTAGCTGTTGGATAAAGTAATGTATTTTTACACTCTAGCAAGCACTTTTTACATGAAGAGATCAGTGGATTTTCCATCTAGTGCACTGAGAGGTAGCCTGGTCTGTTTAGGTTGGGAAAACACTTTGAGATTTCTGCATGCAGTTTTATTGACTGGAGAGCTTATTAATTATGTTATCTTGTTTTAGTGCCTTTACAGATTCTTTACAGTTGAGTGACTCTTGTTCATTTATACAAAGTGAAGTAGTTTTATTGAGTAATCACACTTTTATAAGCTGCTTAAAGTACACTGCTGTATCCTTATCTTTAAGTTTTTGTTTGGTACCATTTCACTCTGGTCACTCCTTTTACATTAGGAGGACTGGGATTATTCATCTAGTGGCAGTAGGCATTTATCTGGTGTATCTCAGCTGGGAAGCACACAAAAGGACTCCAAGTACCTTTTTCCATTTCTGTTAAATACCATGACTGTATTTTAGCAGTTTCAAAAAAAATGATTGTCTGCTGCACCTTTAGGTAGTTAATTACATTGTATCTGTTAGTTGTAGGGCTGTTGTAGGTAGTTTTGTGGTCTTGTTACACTTGGGCTCCAGACCAGCTATTCTACATTAAGAAGGTGTTCTTCTGCACCCTGGTGGCAGAAGTGTACTGATATATAACCTGTGTGAGTTGGAAATTACTGGTGGAAGGCTTACTGTGTGCTTTCCTGACTGGTAGTTAGCTTAAAACGTGTTTCTCTTTGCTTGTATTTAAGCCTCACATTTGCATGGCGCAGCTGTTTGCACAGCAGCAGTTAGCAGTGCCCTGTATAGATGTAAAGGCCTAGAAGCTCAGTTTTTCTGTAAACAGCTGTCAGTGAAACCCTTTCAAGCTTTTCTGCTGTTCTAGGAGCAACTCAATTGAGCATTGAGCAGTGTTGCCTTAATGATTAACCTTAGCCTACACAAAGTATAGATCCCTCTTAGTCTCGGCGCTACCAGCACAGTCCTGTAAAATTAACCCATTCAGTTCCCTAATAAAACATACAGTACGAGCCTGTTATCATGGATGGGTAGTTTCCCATGATCTCTCTGGCTAGTCTGATAGACATGGGTATCCATTGTCTCCTGTATACTGGCAACCACGTACTCATGAAACAAGCAAATAGTTTATGTGACAGATGTAGTTGCACTATGAAATTGGAGCCAAGAATCTAACGTAAGTACAAATCGAATGCCAAACAGGTTGTCAGCACACACATGCTTCCCACACTAAAGAAGGACTTGACACAAACCCAAATATGTGGAGGTGCTCACTAGTAACTTACCAGAAGATCAGAGGGCAAACGGAAACCACTTACGCACAAAACAATGCAAAAAAATATCATAACACACACACACCAGTGTCTCAACAAATAAGATGTAACACCACAAAACCTGATGTACTGATCATAGGTGACTCTATTGTGAGGCACACTGATGTTCCCCTTGCCAGGCTGGATAAGGAGCGGGTTATAGTTGGATGCCTGTTATGTGCCAGGATCCGTCAAGTCACTTAACCACAAATACCAGTGTGACTTCATCATAGTCCATGTGGGGGTGAATGACTTGAGATGTACCTCACTGGACTATATGGAGGGAGACATGACTGAGCTCTGATTGTGTGTCACAGGCAGGTATAAGCCTAGCCTTAAGCAGCATTCTACCCTCTCCAAGGATGATGCTACAATACAAACAAAAAAGGATTGGTGTCAGTCCAAGGGATCCATTATCTGTTAGCCTGGGAAGAGGTGGTCGATGGGCCACACTGCTTTGCCATAGATAGTCTACACCTGTCTCCTCTAGGCTTTTGGATACTGGCAAAGGCATTAGCCACCTGTATTGTGTCTTTTTTAGTCAGTGTTAAAATAACCAACCTCCCAACATAAAATCTTCTCTAGATAAACTTAAGGTACTGCTGCTTAATACTAGCAGTCTAAACAAGAAACTGCACTCCCTGGAAGCCCTCCTCACTTTGAAAGATGCTGATGTCTGTGCAGTCACTGAGACATGGTTCAAAGGCACAGAAACCACCCCGCCCATGCAGGGCTACAATGCCGTCCATATTTTCAGACCGCAAACTGAGACTGAAAGAACCAAATGAGGAGGTGTATCCATCTTCATTAATGATAAGTACACCTCAAGACTGGTCAAACAGTATGATTCTCTTGAGGTACTCCATGTCCAATTAACTATAGGCAAATCTCCCTACCATATCATAGCTAGCTATAGGTCCCCCACCATGAAACAAAGAAAGCATACCACATACCTGGACTTTATATTTATCTTTCTCTACATTATATTTCTCAAGGACTTACTGGAGCCACTTGCCATACAGCCCAACACCTTACTTGTGTGATTTTAATTATCCTGCCATCGACTAGGAAAGGTACACAATCACAAACATGCTGGCTCAGAGGATCTTGGACTTTGTCAATGCAAATTCTCTAGAACAGCTAGTCAGCACACCCACAAGAGCCGCAAATGTCCTGGACATAGTAATCACTAGCATGAGAGAGCATTCCACACCACCCCCACCCCCTGTAATGTCCTCCCTGGTAAGATCGGACCATAAATCAGTCTTGTTCAATGTAATTATAAGACCAGATACCCCATCATGCTAAAAAATGCTTAAGAATTTTTCAAAGAGAAATTACCTCCTACTAAGTGATGGTATAAGAAGTTTCAAAGCCCCCTCAAACACAGATAACATGGACTCCTATGCAGAGGTGTACACCAATGCCCTGTATAACCACTTAAGCAGTTGTATAGAATCCACTGTACCTGACTGGATTAAAACCAAGTCTTGGTGAAAAAAACAGGGCCACCTTGATGGACCCCTTGTATAAATAGGCTACACAACAAGAGAAAGAAACTAATGTCCAAGAACAAGAGGGAACTGGCTCAGCAGAGGAAGAAATCCCTCTCTAGCTTAAACAAATTATAGAGATCTTGTCATGTCCTCCAAAGCTAATTACAAACCAAAAATAGCCTCCCTAGCTAAGGATAACCACAAGGCATTCTTTTAACTATGTCTGAAATCTAAAAGGGAATACCCCACAATGCACTGAATGGGTTGTGGATGGCACCACCAACCTGCTAACTGAGAGATCTGGAGAAAACGTCACCATTCTTTCCCCTCCAGTCATCCCCATAGTATACCTCCTATCATTCCTCAGCCTGTTATCTCAAGAGAGCAGGTCATCTCGGCACTCTCCAAAGCTAGAAACACAGCATCATTGGGACCAGACAACATCCCAGGTTGGCTTTTAAACAACTTAAAACATGACCTAGCAGACCCACTTGGATCCCTGTTTAACCACAGCCTGAGAACTGTCTATGTTCTGGTGGAATGGAGGACAGCAACAGTAATCCTCTTGTACAAAGGGGGACCATCAACAGACCCTGGGAATTATAGTCCCATAAGCTTGACTAGCTTCATCTGCAAGGCCATCGAAAGAATCCGTCTGATGTTGTTAATCTTCGTTCATTCCTTACTGATGGGTTATCGGTTCCGTCCTCTGAACCGAGCCAGCCTTATACCAAGCTCTCATCAGCAAAAAACTCTCGAGCCAAGATCCTACCCACAATGCTCTGCTCCCTCTCACCTCAGATCTGGTTTGCTGCATTGCTGTACAGCTGTGTCAAGCCTTCTCTCTCAGCTAAGTGTTCAGTTTTTTGAAGTTTTTCTAGTATTAGTGTTTAGAAAGTTTTTTTTATTCTTCACTATCTCTATCTTCCTACCCTATCGCAACTTTGAGACTCTCTCCCTCTAGTATTTTCTGTCCTTTTTCTTACCTTTGAGGCATTTGTCCTTTACCATCGTTGGTAAGTCTTCCTCTCCCTTTCTTACTCTTCTTGGTAGTTTCATAACCCTTTAGTAGTGTCATAGTTTCTCCCTTGATATTACAATGTTGGATAAGAAAAGTAGTGTTAGTTTCAAACAATGTACAGAATGCAGCTGTAAGTTACCACTTTCTGATGGTCATGATTTGTGCATTTATTGTCTGAATGTTTCCCACCTTTCATTGGACCCCCCCATGTGGGATTTGTAGAAATTTCTCGACTAGGACTCTGAAAGGAAGAATAAACTTATACTAAAAGGCCTCCTTAAAACTCCTTTCTGCGAGGCTATCTCTGGGTCGGAGGGCTCACCCCCTCCTTCTAAAACCCGTAAGAGGTGTTCTTCTTCCTCCTCAAGGTTGCTCACTTCGTCTCCCACTGGAGATCACAAGGAGTCGACCCACAAAAAGGTGAAAATTTCGGGCCCGGCGCTGCCATCTGTGGTCCTTTCAGCCCCAGCCTCGGCACCGCCCCAGTTTATTCTCACTCCAGCTATGTTTTCTTCATCAGCACCAGAGTTCCCGGTGCAGACACTTACGTCTTCGACAGTTTTGTCGCAGCCTTTTTTGGCACCACTGGCATTGGTGCAGACTTTCTTGGCATTGTCTCTACAGGTACAGTCTCCTTCTGACTTCTTCGGCTCCGTTCTTGCAGGTGCTGTCAACTTCCAGGATACTGCCCTCCATGGTGCAGTCACTTTCGGCACCATCGTTACTGGTGCAGACACCTTCTTCGGCACCATATTCATCGGTGCAGACATTTGCCACACTGCCCTTCATGGTGCAGACACCCTTGACGCCTATAGCACCACCTTTGTCAGCGCAGATACTCTTGGCACCATTCTCCTCAGTGCAGACACCCTCTCTTCCTGGCTCTGCATCACACGAACTTGCAAGAACTAAGTACTCTCCCTCCTTAGATCCTTTTGTGAGAAGTCAGTACAGCCCCTTTTAGATAAGCCACAATCTCCATCAGGTCTCTCTATGAGATCAACCAGGAGCTTCTCAGAACAGGATGTGTTGCGGCTTGTCGATCACTTCCTTGTGGCCAGGGGACTCTCTCATCAGTCTAAAGCTGCGCTCCCTCTTGCAGGTGACCGTATTTCTCCACAGACTCCATCTTACACTCCTCCTTCAACTTCCAGGGAAGCATCAAAGCCCGTTCCTCCGACAGCAGCTTCCCTTCCTTCGACACCAATAGTGGACCTCGCTTTGGAGCCAGAGTCGTCCTTGTGGCCCTCTGTGCACTGGACACCGGGCACTTCTCAGGCTAGCGGCTGTGCCGTGGGAGCAGGCATTCTTGGTTCAACGCCAATTTTTTCTATGGCACCCTCCAGAAATCCTCCTCCCCTCATGCTTCACAGTCCTCTTGAGACTCCTGGTCTGGGGATTGGCTTGTCTGAGCGGGGTGTGACCCCAGTTCCGCGGTTGCTGTGTTCGGTTCCTGGCTGCCATCCCTCTTCGGGCAGTTCGGCCTTCCAGGGCATGGAGAGGGCACTTGCCTCTGCTGGCAAAACATTCCTGCCAGAGTCCTTGCCCCCCTCTGTGCCGCAACTGTCACAAGCCACAACTACCGGACCCCGGGCGCAAGGGCCTCAGGTTTCTCCCCCTCAGGAGATCCCCTCCTCGCAATCTTCCCCAGAGCTTCCCACTGAGGAAGTCCCTTGCAAGGCTTCATGCAAAAGGAAGCACATGGACTCTACTGAGTAGTCTCTAATCGAAGGTATGGAGTTTGATGATGGGGAAGGGTCCCCACAGTCACCCTCTGATTATTTGGTGACATCCTCGAGATCCTAAGACAGAGGTGTGACTGGAAGTCCTCCAACCCTTCCTTAGTGGAATCCGTATTCCTGCAGGCCTTTCGTGCCCGGCCCCCTACCTCCTGGGTTACCCCACCAGCCAATGAGCTTGTCCAGCTCATCATCCAGCATGCATGGAAGGCTCCTGACACTTTGGAAGCTAAACTTCGGAGGCCTGACAATATTTTAACTCCCCTGCTGAACATCCTCATTGGTCCAAAGGTCTTCCAGTAGATGCCATGGTGGTGGCAGTTGCAACCAGAAAAGACTTGGCAGAAGAGAGCCAGACTGTCCCTCCACCCAATAAGGAGTCGTGGGCAATAAACTCGGAAAGCATATGTTTGCTTCATCGACATTCGCTGTAAGGTCCTTGAACTACTTGGCACACTTTACAAGGCTCCAGAGAGACCTTATCAACCAACTCTCTGAAACCTTAGCAGGAGCTGTTTCTGATGAGGTGCGTGACAACGTAGCCTCTCAGATAGTGACCTGGGATAGATATCCAATTCTTCCATGCGCCTCATTTCACACGCAACGGAAGGAGCAGCTAGAGCAGCAGGCGCAGGCATAGCCACGAGACGTCATGCCTGGATGCACCTTTGTGACTTTGTGGACTCCTTTAAGGCTTCCTTTATGAAGAGGGGGGAAACTCTAATGGAAGACACCCCTTTCTGGGCAGGGGAGGTCCGCAAAACCGGGGTTCCAGAGATTCTTTCTCTGGGCAATGCTACCAGCGCTCCTGAAGCATTGCCCGACTGTTCACCTCTGGAAGCGGTCGGGGGTCATTTTTCCTTGTACCCCACTGCCTGGCAAACCATAACCACCAATTCTTGGGTACAACAGGTAATATCCAGAGGTTACTGCATTCCCTTCCATCTCTGCCCCACTTCACCCATAAATTTACCCGACGTTCCACCCAGTCAAGGGGAAGCAGCAGCATAGGAAATCCAAAAGCTGCTATAAAAAGTCATCCAAACAGTCCCCCCAGACCAGATAGAATCCGTTTTTTTACTCAAGATTCTTTTTAGTGTCAAAAAAGACAGGGGATTGGAGACCGATTCTGGATCTCTGCACACTAGACAAATTTGTAAAAACAGAGAAATTCCGGATGGTCATGGTTCAGTTTATCCTTCCTTTTCTGGAATAAGACTATTGGATGTGCTCTATAGATCTTCAATATGCGTATTACCATATAAAAGTGGACAAGCGCTCAAGAAGATACCTCTGCTTCCGTATAGGAGCAGTCACTACCAATTTCGATCACTGCCCTTTGGTCTCTCTACAGCCCCCAGAGTGTTCACCAAATGCATGGCAGTGGTTATTGCTCACCTGCAACTTCAAGGATTCCAGGCGTTTCCATACGTAGATGACTAGCTCCTTACCACCCCCACCAAGCATCTACTGGAGGAAGTCCTGGATTACACTCTTCTCACAACTCAGCACCTGGGAATTGGTATAAACTGGGCGAAATCTAACATGACCCCGGCACAGTCTTTAGAATTCATCGGAGTTCTGTTGGACATGAAAAATTGCACAGCATCTCTTCCGGATCACAGACTTCAAAGAATATGACAACAGGTTCAGCTGCTAATCTGTCACCACAGATCTTCTACTCGCTCCATACTCCAGCTCTTGGGGGTCGATGGCACCCTCGATCACCATTGTTCCTCTGGACAGGTCCCACATGAGACTTCTTCAGTGGCTACTTCTCACTCAGTGGTACCCTCTACAACATCCTTTGTCTTTCCAGATAAGTATAACTCAGAGATCCAATCAAGATTTGCTCTGGTGGACGTCTCAAAATCCCCAACATTGGTCTCACCCCTTCAGTCCCCATCAGCCAAAAACCACGGTGACCACAGATGCCTCCCTGATGGGGTGGGGCGACTATGTCTGGGAAACTCGGTCCAAGGCACTTGGTCGGAGACAGAGGCTCATTTCCATATCAGTTGAGCAGGTGTATCCTACAACCTCACGAGTGGTCCCTCAGTCCTGTAATAGCAGCAAAGAATTTCAACTGCTGGGGCCAGCCTTGCTGTGATCTATTTGCCTCCCCAATCAACTACAAGTGCAGCAACTACTTTGCCCTGACCCCCCCCCCCTTGGGGACGGTCACCGAGAGACACACTAGTCCACGTTTGGCCCTCGGGTCTACTTTATGCCTACCCTTCTCTACCCCTCATTTCCCAATTTCTGAAGAAAGCACGGCAGTTGAAGAGCAAAGTGATCCTCATTGCTCCATATTGGCCTCGACAAGTTTGGTTCCCCCTCCTCTGGCCTCACCTGCTAGATCGACCATGGATTCTCAATCCAACTCTGACAATGATCTCCCATCTGCAGGGTCTGACCCATCCCAATCTAACAAACCTGAAGCTGACAGCTTGATTTCTCCACTTCCAGTGATTGCCAGGCAGGATAACCTCTCCTCTCCGGTGCGCAGTATTCTTATTGCATCTCATAAGTCATCCACTAGGCTAACCTATCTTAGTAAATGGAAAAGATTTACCTTATGTGCAGTGAACAAACACCTGGTTCCCTTGTTGGCCCCAGTTTCGGTGGTATTAGATTTATCAGATCTCTTTCAGTCTGGGGTATCAGCCCTCTACTGTTCATGTTCATTTAGCCGCCATTTCTAATTTCCACATTGGCTTCCAGGATTCTTCACTTATATCACAGACTCTGTAAGACTTTCTTGAAGGGCGTTTTTTACCTAAAACCTCCCTTTAGAGAACCAGTACAACCTTGGGACCTGGCTTTGGCTCTGCAAGCCCTAACAGCAACCCCCTCTGAACCTGCATCTTCATGTGATCTAAAGTACCTCTTTTGGAAAGCCTTGTTTCTGGTTGCGATCACATCGGCCAGATGTCTGTCAGAACTTCAAGCCTTATACATCAAACATACCTACCTTATTTTCCATAAAGATAGAGTCTCACTGAGAACTAATTCCTCCTTCTTACCAAAGTGGTGTCAGAGCGGTCTATCAACCAGTCTGTTGACCTCCCAGTATTTTTTCCTAATCATTCTAACAAGGGAGAGTATTGCCTGCACTCCCTAGATGTTCTCAGGCAAATCAGTTTTTATCTGGACAGAACAAAATCTACCCATAAATCTCTTTTTCTCGATCAAGACTAGGTCGTCCTGTTTCTAAAGTTACATTAGCGTCATGGTTGAGAAATTGCATTATCTTCATCTACAACAAGAACATCACCTTGCCTCACAAAGTGAAAGCCCATTCTACAAGGTCAATGGCAACTTCAACAGCTTTCCATGCTAGGGCTTCCCTCAATGACATTTGCTCAGCTGCGACTTGGGCCAACCCCCATACCTTTTTTCTTGATTACAAATTAGATTTGGCCTCCAGAGGAAGAGCTTCTTCTGGTTCCATGATGCTCAGGAATGTCCTTCCATGAGGACCGCCCAGGGATATAGGTAGCTGGAGACTCTGTCCCATCAGTAAGGAATGAACAGAGATTAACAACATCAAATAAAGAAGTTATATGTTACCATAACATTCCATCTGTGTTGCTGATCTTCGTTCATTCATTACTCCCCACCCTCTGTCCCCCTCTGGAGGTTCCTGGTGGATTTCATATGGTCCTCCTTCCATTTTTGTAAGTCTGATATGACCAGAGGTAGCCTCTACTTTTATCTATCAACTTGCAAAGTCTATCTGAGGTAACAGGGAGCAGAGCATTGTGAGTAGGATCTTGGCTCGAGAGTTTTTGGCTGACACAAGGCTGGCTCAGTTCCGAGGACAGAACCGATAACCCATCAGTAATGAATGAACGAAGATCAACATCACAGATGGAACATTATGGTAAGACATAACTTCTTTTTATGGACCTTATTAACAAGGACATGGGTAATCTCCAAACTCTACCCAACCCAGTTCGGATTTGCTAAGGGTAGATCATGTCTGTTAAACATGGTTGCTTTCTTCGAGAAAGTCACCAAGGCCCTGGATGAGGGAAAGACCACATATACCACCTATCTTGATGAAGCCAAGGCATTGACACAATCCCTCTCTCAGGTATTCTAGAGAAACTCTCCCAATTGGCAATTAATCCCTACATTACTAGATGGGTAATCGGCTGGCTCACTGACAGGACACATACTGTAAAAGTAGGTGACTTCACCTCTAGCAAAAGACCAGTCATCAGTGGCGTACCACAGGGTTCTGTGCTATACCCCTTACTGTTTGGAATTTATTTCTCAGAAGTCCAGGGAAACTTGGACTGCCTGTGGGTGACCAAGTTCACTGATGATTGCAAATTAGGAGCAATCATCGAGTTCCCCACTAATGTTAATATACTGTAGACAAGGTTAACACAGACAAATGATTGCTGACAAAGCCATAGAGTAAAGATAAATGCAAAAAATGCATTATTATTCCCTTTGGGAAAGCTGACATCCTTGGCAATTACATTATAGACAGCACCCCCTAAGTGTAAACACAGTGGTACGTTATCTGGGTACTCGGGTTAATAGCTATCTGAATTTTGACCACCACATATCCATAGTAGTAGGGAAGTCCTTCTATGTGGCACATCTTATAAGTAAAGACATCACATCTAAATCCAAGAATGTTATAATTCCATTATACTTGGCCTTCATCAGACCAGTAATTGAGTACAATGCTTCCTTTTGCATGTACCTCACCAGACATCTGCAACAATTGGAGAGACCACATATGTTTGTTACTAAGAAATTACAGGGTACACAAAACAAGTCTTACATGGAAAGACTGAAAGCTCTGTCACTGTTTTCTGTCTCCCACAGGTTGCTAAGGGGTGACCTCTGCCTGGCTTACAGGGAAGTCTCTGACCCCACCCTGATGGAAATGCTACATGTTTGTAAATCAAACTGCAGGAAGGTCACTTGCTCTGGAGCTCTTAACCTAGCCTCTGACATGAACAGGTAATGCTGGAGAGAGAGATACATCTCCTAGAAACTGCCACTTCTCTGGAATAAACTTCCAGTTCACATGAAACAAGCCCCCCCCCCGACCTTCTTCATACGCAACCTAGACAAATGATGGGTTACTGCAGATTCACTCCTGGGGTGGTGCCAATGTCCCTCCTGGACAGAGGAAGTCAGCATCAACTATCATAAACCCTTAACTCTGTGTACATCACTCATTTAACCACCAACAATTATGTCAACTTGGGAGAAATATGGCTAGGCTTGAAAGGGCTCTAGGGCCGTTAGCCTAGTTAGTAACTGAACTCATAGTGGAAATTGTAGTGAATTCCAAGTATGTTTTATTTGAAGCATACATTTGAGTCTATAATTTTGGCTGAATCTCTTGCTTTGACTGGCACCCAAATTAATTATCTTACCAAACCCTTAATTACAACTCCTAAAAACAATATAATGGGTTACTGAAATCATAAGCTGCTTTCCTTTTCTGGTAAGTAAGCTACCTTTCTTGTTATGCTATCTATATGAAAAGTCGCACTGCGCTCTGTTTTGCTATTTAGTTATGGCTAAAAAGATCATTTCTGAATACTAGTACACAGCTGTCATGAACGTTCTACATCAGTAGGACTTCTTTTTGGCTCCTTGGGATGGCTAGCTTCATTCATTTCTGAACTTTGGCGTCTATATTTCTTACCATTTAACTCAAATTATGATGAGGCATATCCTGCGCAGTGAAGTTAATCCCAAGGGCATGCGTCAGCCTTATTTTATCTACTTAAATTGTAAAATAAATGAAAAACAGGTGCAATGCATGTAGAAGATCAGTGTGATGTATTCAACATGTATATTAATAAGCACTTCTGCACTGCATGCAGAACATTACTAGGCAGTATTTCATTGTATGTATGTGTTTGTATGACGTGTGTATGTACATATGTACATATATATATATATATACATATATATATATATATATATATATATATATATATATATATATATATAGGTCCATATGAATTGATCGACAACTTAAAACATCGACAGTGACTTCACCGACAAGTCAGATAACCGACATCGCAAAACACGGACGTTTACCAGCTAACGGATGCAAATTCGCTACTCATGCCTACCATGGTTTAGTAAGTGTGGCAGTGTCATGCAACCATGGTAGGCATGAGTAGCGAATTTGCATCCGTTACCTGGTAAACGTCCGTGTTTTGCGATGTCGGTTATTTGACTTCTCAGTGAAGTCACTGTCGATGTTTTAAGTTGTCGATCAATTCATATGGACCCATATATATATATATATATATATATATATATATAATTTTCAGCTAAGAATTGCAGTAGTCTATATACATGAGGTACATGAAGAAAATAAATAGTGGTGCACTTTAATGAGTAATAGACTTGAACTGTAAGAAGTGATATTTACAAATGAAAAGCTGGAACTGAAATATGGAATTTAATTGGGTCAATTATCCAGTGTCACAGAAGCAAATCCGCTTGAATTCATTTTGTAGAAATAGTTTTATTTATTTTTTTTTTTTTGAATAATCATAGTATATTTGATATTATTTCTATTTGCAATTAATTCCACATAGTTGGTCCAATTCTAAAGAAGTCTTTTTCTCCACTGGCAAGGTGAAATGTCATCCTGAGAACAGTGAAGATTCTCTGCTGTATTTTGTTTCATTTTCTCCCAGATGCATTGTGTTGTGATATCTTGCTGAGTAGTAATAGTTTAAGATCTTTCTTAAAATTGAATTATCCCTACGTGACATCACCAAAAAGTTTATTGAACTTTATTCTTATGTCAACACAAAGAATTTGCGTGGGTGCATCCATAGACTTTAATAGACGCATTACAATATATACACAGGTCTCAAGCCATTAAAGTCGACGCACTTCATGCTGTTGCTTCAGTTTATGTCATAGAGAGAGCCTGTTGACAAAGCATTTTTTATGCAGAAACCCTCGCATCATTTTGGTAAGATGAGGTGGAAAATAGAGCGCAACACTTAAGTTACATAGTGTTACAATGTATATTCCGGCTACAATGAAACACTTTAAACAGTCATTTCTGTTGCTTTGAAGAATTAGTTTGCATTTGTGTGAAGCCATTTGGTTTGCTTTGTGGTAGCTATTTCCTAATACAATCAGAGATGTGATGTGAGCAGTCAGTAGTGTGTAACTGATGGCTTTGGGGGTTGTGTGTGAAGAAAATTACTGTGCAAGTGGAGGAGGGCTTGGACTGTATCTTAAAGGTAGCAAATTGGTCATATTTTTGTTTTACTTTCCATCACAAATGGCATTGCATGCAGTACGTGACTTTGGTGTGAGCGGGATGCAGCACTGCACGCAGCAAGTGACTTTGGGGGGTATGGGCGGGATGCAGCACTGCATGCAGTAAGCGACTTTGAGGGTATGGGCAGGATGTGTGGGATACAGCGGATGACTGACAGTGTTGCAGTGAAGCAGCGGTGCTTTCTCATAGTACTTGGTTTTGTAGTTGAATTTTTGGCTGCTTTAGTTAAAAATTGCATAGCTTTTCAGCCAATCACACCACTGCTTTTCAGTGTAGTATGCATTGTGTAGAGTCTGCATGTACTCCCTGTATGTATGCAAGTTTTAGCAAGGTGCTCTGGTTTCCTTCCCAAGGCCCTCAAGTGTGTAATGTATGCCTGTGTCCATTTTTTGTTTTTACTTTCATCCCTATCTATCACCAGAGGGGTAAACCGAAAACGGCTTATCTTTTTTGGAAGGTAGGGAACAGCCAGTATTCTGAGATAATTTATTTATTCTTCCAGGCATTTGTCATCTCAGTTTATTAGGAAATATGTTTTTCTTAGCTTTGAACTGTACTTATTTTTGTTGAAATAAAAAAAAATAAGACCATTTCTTTCTTTCTTCATAGTTTTTATTCAAGCAATCAGTGGATCAAAAAGCCGTTAAGCTGCATCTGAGAGTATCGAGAACCCTATGACTTTTGTGGGCCTAGCAACCCCAAAATCCCCAGGTTAATTCAGTGATTTTCTTTCCACTTATTAGTGGAGTCCTGGCCAGTTAGGGTGTACTAAAAGGGTGGAGAATAAAGCTAAAAAATAAGGCAGACTGTGAAAAACAAGAAAAAAGTAATAGTTGAGTGGTTTAGAACAGGAACATGAGTATAGTTTAACTGCTATTTTACAGATTGACAGCAGTGGGAGGGAGAGCTCGATGGAAGCCACCTTCAGCGAACAGTAACTGTTGCCCTTTCTTCACTGTTGTGACCATTAGCAGACATTGATGTGGGGCCCTTAATTTTGCACCTTTGCTGTTCCTGCATAGTAGTACTTGCACACTACATTGAAAAGCTGTGATGTGATTGGCTGAAAAGCTATGCAATTTTTAACTGAAGCAAGGAGGAAATTAAATGATGCAATACACAGAATGCTGCAAGAAAACATTTTAAATGTAAATTTTGGATTGTTTTAATTCAAATGCTGGTTGGTGCTTGTGGAACTGGGAAGCATACAGGAACAGTATGGGGCTTGTTTGATGATGTTTTTATCAGAATTTCCAAGATCATACACTAAGCTACAGATGTAAAATGATCAGACTGCACTGTGGATAGGCATTATCCTCTCGAGTCAAGGGAACTTCCCATTTAGACGAGTATGCTGTTCCAGGCTATGGGGGAAATCAAGTATAGTCATGCACAAAGTAATGAGGAAACTTACTAGTTCACATTGACATTGTAACAGAGTGTTTTGTCCTGTGCAGCTTTAAAGAATGCAACATATCTGCTATCATTGTTTCAGCTTGCAAAGGTTGTTACTTTACTTTTCAAACTGTGAAAGGTGATAGCACTCTGTAGGTCCTGCAGTAACTCATCCTTATCAGTCTGTAAGGATAGAATGTCATAGTGGGTCTGGCAGAGCACCTGGTTTGTTATGCAAGTCTGCACAGTTTTCCCCAGCTCTACTCTTCCCTGTCTTTGGTTATGGCACCCTCTAGTTCCCTTTGAACTAGCTTGACCACGTCTTGGTTTCCTTTTTTAGGATTACTTCTACCTTTTGCCTATTCCCATTCTTTAAAAAAAAAAAACTATGCTTTTCTGACATTAGCTATTACAATCTCTGTCTTGTTTGATTTCTCATTCATTCATTTTCTTATTCTTCAGAGAAACTAACTCAAGTGGCATTCAAAATATTTCAGAAATATGGCCTTAACTTCTTGGCAGATAAAACAAAGCTTAACAAAGACATGTTTGATATACAGCCCCTCTTTTTTGCAGTCCTTGCCCCACTGAAGTCACCCCTTTGCTGCACTTTTTGTTACATGACTGGAACGCTTTACTGCATTTACCTGTTTGCTTTTTAAATCGGCCCATTTTCTTCTACCTGAGCATAAAGCTTTAAAAAAGGGCTTTTTTATTTACGTTTCCATACTTACAGTTCCTTAACTTACTGCACTCATTCAGGCATGAGCAAGTATATCAACTGTTTGTAAGTTCATGGTTCACAGATGACTGTAGGTTTGATCTTTTCAAAAATTCGGGTAGTACAATTGCTTATTAAAAGTTCATAATTCTACAGTATTGAACATCATATGTACATCCAGTTGACACTTCTGGCCTTCAGGAAAGGTACACAAATCTTTATGTAATTCAAACAGATATTTATTCAGATGCAGTTAGGTAGGTAATAAGAAAACACACTGGCAACTCAGATTATTTCATCTTTTTTAATAGAACTTAATAAAGCACTTCCTTTAAAGAGTTAAAACACCGGCTAAATGCACATTAGTCTGGTGTAGTCCTTGCTGGCTTCACTTATCAGATCCATAAACATGAATAAGAACAGTTCCTGCTTCAGTTGTAGTATTAAGTGTTGCATGTAGTGTGATGACACCAATATTAAAGGAATCTGAAGAAATAATGACTCAGACTTTTGATAACAGAAGTGTCAACTGGTGATTTCAGATCAGAAATTATGAAAGAACAACTAAATGATGAGACACTCCTTTTTGGCTCGAAACTGTTACTTTGAGGAGGGTGAATGTGTGGGTAAATATACAAGCAGCACGAGACTAGGATGATTCTGGAATGATGGGCCAAGAGGAGCAGCTTGATGAACGTAGTGAATGAGAAGCAGCAGGACCAAGAAGTGTGCAGGAGTTGTGTGGCAATTCTGAAGGGACCGACAATAGTAGCTGGAAAAGTGGATTAATGACCGGATGAGATCAACAGTAAAATAAAGACAGACTTGAACAGGTATGAAATATAGGATAAACTAGATGAGGCAGAGAGATTTACAGCCTCAGATGTTTTCTGTATTGAGGAAATGAACAGTTGTATCATTTAAAATTTACTGTATCCTTGTTGAACAGGTTTATGGCTGCAGTTGCCATTTAAGAAGTCTAATTACCCTTAGAACAAACCTCTATAGTTGTGTTCATGCCTACGGACAAAAAGCAAGTAACTTTATACTTTAGTACTGACAGTTTTACAAGAGAACATAAGGCAATCTTTTGAATAAAAGTTAAATGATTCATATTGTTAAACTGTATGATTGAAAGTTGTAAACAGGAGTGTGGGTAACTATCTGCAAAGGAAGTTAAGGTCAGATACATTCTTTTTGTGTAATCATGTTAGAGGAACTGCAGGATATGTGGGGTAACCAAATACTATTTTTTTGGAGGGGTAGCTATTTAATGAGTGAAGAAAAGGTACTGTAGTCATGTGATCAGCATAGGCATCTTGCTAACACCATAAAGCAACTTGTTCAAAATGTGGAAAACTGAGAAACAGTTTGTGTCGAATAAATTTAAATTCCTTAAAAGGAAAATGATCCATCTTAAAAATAGACAAGGAACAAGTAGGCATAGTGGAGGAGGAATGTGGAGAAGTTGCACAAAGAGAGGATTGTGAGCAAGAGGGGGAGGGGAGTTGGAAGATACAGACATGGAGGCAAATGTGGATAAAAGAGTGGAACACTAGGGAAATGAAATATAGTGAAAGGGAGCAGAAATGTAGTGCTGTGGAATGAGGAAAGTGGAGAAATGGGAGTTAAATACATTTCTGTAAGAGATTGAGAAAGATGAAGTTGGAGAGGAAAACATAAAAAAGAAAGGCACAATCTATTTCTTTGAATATGAACAGCATGGAAGGACGAAAAAAGATTAATAGCATTTCAGTGGTGTGGGAATGGGATATTTATTAGCTGTAAGATTAAATGATGGACAAAAGGAACAGTGTAGAAAAGTTGAAGAACAGAAGTCATATGAACCATACTTGATCTGTGTTGGAAGTATTAGTACATTCAGGGGAAATGAGGCTCTTGGACATACTAGGATATTCAGAGGAAATGTTTGTAATTGACAATGAAGTAAATGGGTGGGTAGTAAGGCAAGTTATGTCAGTTAAGGTGAGGGAGGCATTGTTTAAAAAAAACAAATGGTTTTGTGGCAGTTAGTATAGATAGTGTATTTAAACAGCGTCAGAATAAAGGAGGGACGGAGGGTGGAGCCTAGATGGCACTCTGAAAGCAGCACTTTTTAGAGCTCCTTAAAACTACTTTAAATAACAGGAAATTATTATTTTTTTATTTTGGGAAAAACAGTTAATTATTGTTCCTTAGTATTTTTAATACTAGTATTTCAGTTTTGGAATATTTTCTTCAATAATTTCCTGTCAGAAATCTCTGATTTTTTTAAAGCAGATTTGGGAAGATGAGTGGCTCAAAGAACTCACATGCAGAATCTACTCTGAGGAAAGAAATTCAATTGATATCTTCAGCTTTACAAGAACTATCTATTAAAATGGACAGTTTTAAAGACAGCTTAGAAAATCTGAGAGAAAGTTGTCATACTCAAACTGAAACTTTTAAAGAACTTCTCCAGCAACAGCAAGTTAAAATATTAAACAGTGAAGAGTCCTTATCTGATATAGACGGAAGGCTCAAACAGGAGGAAACCCAGAGTGATTTTCTTCACCAACAAAATAAATCGCCTATTAACAAAGTGGATGATATGGAAAATAGAGAAAGGAGGACTAATGTGAGAATCTTTGGTTTACCGGAAAAATCTGAAGGAGATGACATAATTTCTTTCCTTAATTCATGGTTACCTGACATCCTTGAACTGAAAGAAGGTTTCTTTTATGGTATAGAAAGAGCCCATCAAGCCATTGGGAAACCCATTCCTACATCTTCAACATCCTCACCCAGGTCAGTCGTGATTAAATTTCTCTCTTATCTAGATAAAGAGCTTGTTCTGAAATATGCTTGGAGAAAGTCCCCTCTGAAGTATAAGCAAAATCTAATTAGATTTGACAATGACTTTTCTTCCAGAGTCTTAGAAATGAGAAAGAAAGCCTGGCCACTGGTAAAATTACTCAAACAAAATAAAATAAAAGCACAACTAGCATATCCTGCAAAAATAAGGATTTTCACTTCAAATGAAACAAGGACATTTAATGATATAGAAGAAGCAATAACTTTCATAAAGAACAATAATTTGGTCACAGTTCCGGAAAAAATGGACCGGTCTCTTACTACAACACTAAAAAGATCCCATGAGAAAAATAATTGGATTGATGTAAAGAAAAAAAAGAAAAAAACTGACTCAAAAAGTATTCCTTCTACTGCTTCTCTAAAAGAATCAACTAAAACTAAAAATTCAGGCTAAAGGTAACAAATATGTATTTGTCTACTTATATTTCAAGCTAATCACAAAATATCTGTCAGCAATATAAATACTCCATTCACATATAATAGACTTAATGATTGCTTTATTGTGTGATGGTGAAGTATAAAAATGAGGGTTGTAACGTACTACAAATACTGACTGTACAAAAGTGTTTAAATCTAATAGGCAAGGATCGTTATTGGCATGCAAGTTTTAAATATGTTTGACTCATTTGAATCATTTGCAATGAAACATGGATTAATTCAACCTAGATAATGAACAGATCCTGTTGAATTATTTGTCAAATATTGTTGTAGATTTCACTTATTCTCACAAAAATGTGAAGAGAAGCTTTTGTTACATGAGACACGTAGGGAAGCTTCACTGCTTAGTCCGCGAGCTCCCTTAGTGTATTATGCGCACTGTCGTAAAGGCAGAATGCTCGTTTGATAAAGTGCCAAAACACAATGAACACAACACAATATATCGATGTTAAGTCATTATACTTTCTAATTTAATATACTTATTAGGAACACAGTTTTAAGTCATCACAAAGTGTTTGTTTGAACATCTGCCTTCCATCTTAAAGATATGCGACGAAACCCATTTAACACAAGTGTTGTATTAACAAATCCTTTCTTTGTTTAGTTGTCAAATAATTTTATAGCCAGTGAAAAAACAAACATAAAGTACTGAAGTCCAAATTATTTTACTACCGGAGATGATGTTGACGCAACCATTCGATTCTAGTGTGTAATCACATTACACTTCCTTATGGCCTTAAAGTGACAGCACTTCTGTAAATAGGATAACTACTTAATATATATATTGTATGAAAGAAGGGATGGAAAGAGGGTGTTACGAGGCATGAATATATTATAGCTTATTGTTAGATATTATAAAACAAAAATAAAGGAATACATTTATATAGATAAAAGTGGAATATTCAGCATTAGACCCATGGTTAGATACTTTGAAGTTCTCCATGAATCTGCATTATTTAGTTAATAAATAAATAAAGAAGAGAAATGACTTAAGTATGCATGTCACCATATTCAACAAAGTATCAAAGGAAGTTTTGGTATACTTAGAAACAGTTACTCGATTAGATGAGGAAAGAATATGTAAGACATAATCTGATACTGGGTCCTTACAAGTTTGTAATAAGACAAATCTCATATTTATTGTATTGAACTATAGCTTATTATAATAGACATAGAGTGCAAACAGTGAATAGCTTGCAAAATGTTATTATTTCAGACAAGCACGTCTAACCTACAAGAATACATTATTAATGGAATTTTTCTGTGGAAAAATGAATGGTTGTAAGGGCACTCGCACTATGAAACTAGCTAAATGAATATTTCATCTGTTTATCATTGTCATTATCTAACTTACAGCTACTATTAATGTTTGGTCATTGAAATGCAATTCTAAATTGATTTGTTTCTTAGAATTGATATTATACGAATGTAAAATAGAAATTTAAGACCGTGCTCAACATATGCAATGTTATTAAATTACTAATAGCCTTAAAAAGTCTAAACGAACTTTCTATTGAAATTTTAGGTTATGTAACAAACATGATATAGAGCTCTGCATATGTAATTGTTGTATAGCATAGCCTTGAGCAGCACTGTCTATGCTTTGGAATTCATATATATGCAGAACTTGTAGTTCACAAATTTAAACTAATCCATAACAGCGATGACAAGTGTTAGAAATTGTTTAATTCTCTGAGTTTTAAATTGTTACTAGTGTAAACAAATCGCACAACACTGACTAAAGTATGCTCTATAAGGCATTTACGAAATTAACTGGTCATTATATAGATACCCATATAAGATGGAAAGGAAATGGATTATCGAACACATTACATGATAATTTACTTATGTTATATAAATACTTTATTAAAAAGGAATTATACCTGAATTAACGCACATGATGTAATAAATGATAAAACTTAAATGCTTGAAATCTACACCAGGCTATTCTACAGCAAGCACATCTCTAAATAACTTTGATTGAATTAATCACATATGTTTGACTTGATCAATTGCAACCTCCAGAATAATATGCAAAGGAGCCTCTAATTTTTCATTAATGTTTGGTTCAATTTCTGCAACAAAGGTTAATCTGTCTGAGCTTCTTAGTTCACTCATATTGGGAATGTTATACATTCCATGTTTGTTAAAAGATTATTTTAAATATTTGTTTATATGCATGTATAAGGTCTACTATTATACGTTTGTTGATTTTTTTCTTCTGGCCTCATTCAAGTTTTTATTTTATATAGTTTAAAAGGAAGTAACAGCCTCACCACTGAATTCAAAGCATATATGGAGATTATACAACAAATAAATAACAAAATATACAGTCATCATTTCAGTCAAAACTCTTTAAGTACAAATTAATGAGATGGACACAGTATTACTCTCATTAAATGTAAATGGTTTAAATAATCCTAGGAAAATATCTAACTTACTTAAATACCTAAAAATAAGTAAAGCACAAGTGTTTTTTCTACAGGAAACTCACTTTAAAGCTAATGATAATTTCACTTGGAACCCAAGTGACTTCCTAAAGCTATCTAATTCATCATATAGTAAAAAAAAAACAGGGGGGTATTAATACTATGGAAGAAAAATATTATTAATCTGCAAGTTTTATTTAACTATGAAGACAAAGAGGGCCTTTTATCAATAGTAACAGTAAGATATAGTAATAGAATCTGGACATTGGTGAACTTGTATTGGTTTCCGGGTATAGGTATAGGAACTATTAAAAAACACACAGAACTTAATAACAAAACATCTAAAGGTAACTTAATTTTGGGAGGTGATTTTAACTGTATCTTAGATAGCCATGAGACTACCAACAAAAGACCTTTTTGTATCACATCTACAGAGAGAACTCTTAAAAAATGGATAGATAACTTGCAGTTATTAGACTCAGTCTTAAGAATGAAAGTTCATTACTATTCTCCCATAGTGACTATAGATTTAACACTCAAACAAGAATTGATAAAATATATGTATCTTATGATTTAAAAATGAAAATATCGCATTCTTCTATAATCCCCTGTCTGACCATAACTCACTTATTCTTAGAATTCAAATGGATTTCAAAAGATTGATAATCACCAAGAGAATTTCAGCATATTTTACTAAATTAAAAGAGTTTAAGCCATGGTTAGATTTGGAAATAAAATATTTCTTGGATATAAACTGTACTAGTGACATAAATATAGTTATTTTATGGGATTCTCTAAAGACATATCTTTATGGCAAAATTATTTCTTGGTGTAATAATAAAGTGAAGGAATGGGAATCAGAGCTAACTAACATTCAAAAACAAATCATAGAAACTGACCTAAAGGTTTTAGAAGACCCTGTTTTAAAAAAAGGAGACTGAAAAATTAAATAAAAAATATGATATCTTATTGCATAAAACCAATTTGGCCTTAGAAAAATTAAAATTAAATTCTTATTCGATCTCTCCCAAATATATGCATAATTTAGCTATGAGATTAAAAAGATCTTCCAATGCAAATAACATTACAAACATAATTCATGAAGGGGATAACAATAAAAAAGTTTCAGATATGTGACATTTTGGACACTTTTAAATTTTATTTCACAAAACATTATAACAATATGATCCACTTCATAACAATACAAACATATGCCTAGATAACTTAAATTTAAATAAAATACCAGAGAGCATAAACATGAATATTCAAAAACAAATTACGATAGAAGAAATTAATGAGAAAATTAAAAGAGGTAAAAATAACAAAGCCCCAGGCATAGATGGAATCATTATGGAAATTTATAAACTATTCCCATCATCTGTCATAACAATACTACAAAAGGCACTAAACAAAACATATTCACAAGGCACAATTCCACCATCATGGAGATACTCATTGATTACACCCATTTCAAAGGAAAATAAAAATCCCACTTCATGTAGCTCATACAGACCTATCTCACTCCTTAATAATGACTACAAAATTATTTTGTCTATTCTGGTCAATAGGATCAAAAAAATCTCTAACTAAAGTCATTAGTGATGACCAAACAGGGTTTATTTACAACAGATGCACCCATGATAACATACATAGAATCTTAACCACTGCAGATATTTTAAATAAAGACAAAACTGAAGCACTAATAGTCACATTAGATATTGAAAAAACATTTGATTCTTTAAATTGGAATTACCTATTCAAAGTTTTACAAATTTATAATTTTCCTACACAGTTCATCACTCTAATAAAGAATATATATATAGAGACAACCTGGCATATGTAAAATTAGGTCCATTCACATCGGAAGCAATTAAAATTACTAAGGGTACCAAACAAGGATGCCCCATGTCTCCAATATTATTTGCCCTAGCAATTGAACTTTTTTCCTCTGAGATTCGTTCAAATCCCAAAATTAAAGGCATTAACATTTATAATAAATTTAACTCCAAAATAATGTTATTTGCTGATGATATTTTACTTACCTTGTCAAACTCAGATGAGTCTCTATGTGAATTAAACTCTCTTGCTGAGAAATGTCATCAGATCTCAGGTCTAAAAATTAATGCTTATAAATCAAATCACATACTATTAAATAATAAAAATAAATCAAATACTAACATAAATCAAATACTTGGTAAACAAGTTTCCTCTTTAGATTATTTAGGGATTGTTTTATGTGAAAACCTAGAACTAACTTTATCTATAAATTACAACAATATTCTGAATACCCTAAAATTATCAATAGGCAAATGGAATAAGCTGTATTTAACCTTTGAAGATAGATTACAGTTAATAAAAATGGTCATTCTCCCAAAGGTAAACTACATTACACAAGCTATCCCTATAATTCCTAGCAAAAAAATCTTAAAAGATTTAAATAGAATCATTATAAGTTTCCTTTGGTACCCCCAAAAAACAGAATAACTTATCTGAACCATATTAGGCCTTGGGAGATGGGAGGTATTAACTTTCCTGATTTAGAAGCTTATATCAAAGCATCCATTTTCAAAACGATAGTAAATTGGATAGATCCAAAATTTTCCTCAGCATGGAAAACATTACATACTGTTATTTTTCAAGAGGAATGTAAATTAGCAAAAATATACAACTAAATGATCAGAATAATAAGCTCTGGTGCTTTATTTGTGTTAACTTGCAATACAACTGCACCAAACCTACTAATCTAAATTATATAAATTACATTTACAATACTTTTCGGAGTTTTGTAACTAATAACATTGATATCAAATTATGGTTCCAGTTATTAACTCCATTTAAAATTACAAAAACCTTTTTCAACAACATTCCTATAGATACCCTTAACTGATGGAAGAGAAACAACTTCATATGTTGGTATCAATGTATGGAAAATCTAATAGTCTCAGATATGAATCAATTAACACATTTAATTTATTAAGCACTGACTGGCTAGCTCTCAATACACTAATAGCTTATGCAAAAGATTTATGTACAACAATAGATAATTCCTCATTTAGTTCCATGCCCAAATTTATATTTCATTTATATGGAATAATATATGGAGACTTTAATTGGACAAATTTAATTTCAAACTTATATAAAATTATCAACTATAAAACAAAAGCTAATCAGAAATTTTGGAATTTCATCACTAAAGATCATACATTATTGTTATCAAATGAGACCAAAAAAGATATATTATATTCTATAAAGTTAACCTCAGATATGCAATGTTGGAAAATCTTTGCATGGTAGCTCCTTCACAGAGCCTTTTACACTCCAAGTTAAATAACTAAATTTAATAACATGAATGAAACATTATGTTGGAGATGTTCATTAAAATGTAATGCAGACTGGTCTCATATTATGTATGAATGTTCTTATATAAAGACATTTTGAGAAGATATTGGTGAATTTTTGCAAGCCATTTATACTGATTCTTTTATTTTGTCAAAGTTATTAATTCTCCTGAATATATATGAAGCCACTGCAATGGAAAGGAAAGACTGGTATCTTTATTGGACTATAATGGCAGTATCAAAAAAATGTATCACAAAGAAATGGAACTCAACTATCAGTCCAACTTCCGAGGATTTTCTAACTCTATTGAAAGAGGTAGCTTTGTTAGAAATCAAAGTTAAGGAAATGATAATCTTTCCTAGTAAATGGACCAACAATCCTTGGGAGAAAGTTCTCTCCCTAATTGAGACATTTAAGATGGTCACAAATTAACCTACATAAGAAGAGAAGTCACAAGGAATCATCATTTATTTGTCCAACTGTTTGTTTAATAATGTATAGCATCTGTATATGCAATAATGATTTGTACTTCTTGTATACAACTGACTTGAGGCCTATGTACATTTGTAAATAGTTACTTAACTTAAATATTTGATTTACAAAATCCATTGACTATTGTTTATAAAAAATTCTTTCAATAAAATTATTTGAACAAAAAAAAGAATAAAGGATGGACAGTGATGTTAAGGTATAACATCACAGCTACAGTTATCCAACTCCACAAGGTGGGATCCACCTTGGATCCCTGGAACTACCGTCCCATAAGTCTGACGAGCCTGATCTGCAAGGGCATGGAACGCATTATCATGGAACTTATAGACAAAGACATTGGCAACCTTCAAACACAGGACCCCACCCAGTTTGGGGTTGTGAAGGGCCGATCTTGTCTCCTGAACCTGATTGACTTCTTCAAATCAGTCTCCAAAGCTGTGGATGAGGGTAAGGAGGTCCACACAGCCTATCCGGACCTCGCCAAGGCCTTCGACACCATCCTCCACTCTGGAAACATAGGTAAACTTACTAAACTGGGCATAAATCCCTACGTCACTCGATGGGTTGCCAACTGGCTTACTGACAGAACCCAGCTCAAGCTTAATGCCAAGAAATGTATAGTTATCCCCTTTGGAAAAAAAACATGTACCCATGAATTACCATATAGGTGGCAGTGATGAGAGACTTAGGGACACAGATGGACAGTGGTCTCACTTTCGATAACCACATTGCCACAACAGTCAGGAAATCCTTCTATGTGGCACACCTCATTACTAAGGGCTTTTCATCCAGAAAAAAGGAGGTCATTGTCCCACTGTACTTATCCCTCATTAGACCCATTATAGAGTATAATGCCCCGTTTGGTATGTACCTCACAAGACATCTGCAACAGCTGGAAAGGCCACAGAAATACTTCACTAAAAGAATCACAGGCCTAAAGCAGATGCCATATGCTGACCGTCTAAAAAAAACTCCAGCTATACTCTGTGGCATATCGTCTACTCAGAGGCGATCTCTGCTTAACATACAAGGCCTTGTCAAACCCTTAGCTGTTGGACATGCTCCACTTAAAGAAATCCCAATCCCTCAGAGCCACATGCTCCAGGGATCTAAACCTTGTCATCATAATGAACAAAACATGCTGGAGGGATAGGTTCCTGACCCAGAGACTCCCCATACTCTGGAATAGACTGCCCATACATGTCAAGCAGAGCACCTCCTTGGCCCTTTTCAAAAGGAATCTTGATGATTGGATGGGAGATAGGAAATTTACCCCGGGGATCATGTCATTCGCCCTGCTAGACAGGTGTCCTGAGAAGTAAATATTGTGGGAAGAAATATCCAGGAAGTTATGGCTAGGCTTGTATAGGCCCTATGGCTGATAGCCTAGTACCAGCCTATGAACCTATAAAGAGACATTACTAAAACTTTTGTTTAATGGTAGGAAAGCTGAATTTTATTTCATATTTTTTCTTACATGATTACGGAATTTGAAGGAGTTTCTAAAATAGTAGGCTTTTCAGATTGTATAGTGATGTGGTCAATTTCCAGTAAAGAAACTGTCTTGGAGATGAAACAGAGGAATTCAGTGCTTTAAGAAATTAGAGAATGAGGTTATTTAAAGAATATATACAGGAGAAAGTGTTTCACAAAAGCTGAAAGTGACAGCATGTAAATAGAATTATAAGAAAATGTATATAGAAATAGAGAAGAAATGGCATGAATGTGGAAACGAATTATATTTAAAAAATTTCAGAGTATCAACAAGTGATAGAGAAAGATGATGAAATTTGCTAAAAAATTGAAACTTTCTGAAATGAACAAGGTGAAGGTAAAAGATTTATTACAAAGACTAGGATTTAACTGAAGTGAAAAGTAAACAGCAATTTTAGACCGTGACATTAAAAAAATTACAAACAAAGAAGAGACTATAGAAACAGAATGAAGTAATGGATTTGGTAGAAACACACGAGGAAGCAGTAAAGGGGTAGAAATAAGTTATGTGGGGGGGGGGGGTAAAACAGATTAGTTTATGAACACAAAATCTTACAAGAAAGAATAACTATTCCAAAACTGGAAAAATCAATACAGAAAGGGAGAATAGATACTGGACCAGGTATAGATGAAATAGGGTATCACTTCTATAGGAAGATTGGAATAGAGTATCATTCATTTTTATAGGAAAAGGGCAAAAAAGAAATGTTGATTGCAGGCTGGTTGTGAATGGGTAGAAAGAAGATTGCAAGAGAAAATGTTTATGGGAGTCCAAATATGGAGTGAATGAAAATTATTAAAAATGTATATGAAAATAAAAGGAAATGTTCATACATTTTTCTCTTCTATTATTATAACTGTCATTTAAAAAAAGTTATGTTTAATAAAGATGTCTAAAAAAAAAAAGTTAAATTGGAAACCAGTGCTGCTATGCGGTGTAGACTGCAAGAGTCTATCAGAAAATATTTGAGAAAATTATAGGTCAAGTTTTGCAAAGTGTATATAGAGTGAAAGAAAAACAAAATGTTAATATGAATAAAATAAGTAATAAAGGGGAAAAGTAAATGGGAATATACTTTTCTGATATTAAAGAGGCATATGATGTTGGTCCTGAACAGTTGTGACTTATGTTACAGTTTAGAATTCCAGAAAATTACGGGTCATCTTTTCTGAAAAGTATATGAAAACTTTTGGATAAGGATATTGGTGAAATGAGTGGGCTGGAAATAGAGTTAAGTAGGAAAAGAAGTTAAGCAGGGTTCCTCAATATTGACCACAGCTAAAAAAAGTGTGAACAGTACATTTTTGTTTAACCATGCATGTATAAATGAGCAGATCACTTAACATATTGCAAATGTAAGAATTAATTTATGCAATAAGGTAGATTTCTTAACAGTGAATTAAGCATCTTAGATGTCTTGGTAGTAATCTAAAAAACAAGCAGAATATGAGAATGTTGGCTTCCTGAGTTAAATTAAAGTTAAGGAGGATACTTCACAATTAAATACAGAAGTATAGTGGTGAAAGTTTTGGTAAGATTGGCAGAGGGAAAGCTTTCTTCAAGATATTTAAATACTATGTGTAGGCAATATGTATAAATTGCCTTTTAAAAAGTAAAGCTTTATGTAATCCATTCATTTACATGAGGGAAGGTGAGCTATCTAGATGTAGTATTTGATTTCATCATGTTAAAAAAAAGAATTTAGTGGATATAATTCTGATGTCATATGTGGGGAGTGGGTCAAAGCTGAACTAGTAAAATGGATAATTTTGCATAATAAGCAAGAGGAAGGCTTAGGAATAGGTTCATAGGTTCATAGGTTCATACTAGGCTATCTGCCCAAGGGCATTTATAAGCCTAGCCCATAGTTATGTGGCTTTCGCCACCCCTTTAGTTTGAATAAAAACTATGCCTATCATTTTGCTGTGCCTCTGTCAAGCAGTGACGCTGAAGTAATCCCTGGGGTATATCTGCAATCTCCCATCCATTGGTCAAGATTCCTCTTGAACAAGACCAGAGAGGTGCTCTGCCTCACATGTACCGGGATTTTGTTCCACAGCATAGGGAGTCTCTGGGTGATGAATCTGTCCCTCCAGCACGTTCTATTTATAACCGTGTCAAGGTTTAAGTCTCCGCCCTTGTGGTTCTGAGGGATCTAGATTTTTGAGGTGAAGCATATTCATCAAATCTGGGTTTGACATGGCCTTATATGTCAGGCACAGGTCACCTCTGAGCAAGCGGTATGAGACTGAATAGAGCTGGAGTTCTTTCAGTCGGGCAGCATAAGACATATTTTTGAGACCCTTTATCCTTTTGGTGAGGAACTTTTGGGGCCTTTCAAGCTGCAGCAGGTGTCTGGTCAGATACATTCGAACGGGCATTGTACTCAATCATAGGTCTAATAAGTGATGAGTACAGGGGACGATGACCTCCCTTGATCTAGATGTGAATCCCTTCATGATCAGGTGGGTGATATAGAAGGTTTTCCTAACTACTTTAGCAACATGAGTGTCAAACGAAAGGCTACTGTCAACCTGGGTCCCCAGATCTCTGATGACTTTTTCTGTGCTCAGTGGATTGCCACCTGTATGGTAGCTAGGGGTAGCCTTGTTTTTCCCAAAGGGTATGACTATGCATTTTGGCGTTTAACTTCAGGCCATGGCTCTGGCACCAGTTATCCATTTCTGTGAGGCCCTTCTGGAGGATATCTGTGTCAGATGTGTTTTCGACTATGGCGCCCAGTTTGCAGTCATCTGCAAACTTTGTCAGCCATAACCCTCCTGTGTTTGCTTGTACTTCAGAAAAGTAGATGCCGAACAAGAGTGGACCCAGGACTGAGCCCTGTGGGACACCACTTGTGACAGGCTTTGAGTCTGACATGGCTCCAGCAACTCTGACCCTGTGGGTTCTGTCACTTAGCCAGTTTGCAACCCATCTTGTGATGTATGGGTTTACATTCAAGCTGATGAGTTTTTCGATGATACCTGAGTGGGGTATTGTGTCAAGGCCTTTGCCAGGTCGAGGTAGGCTGTATGGACTGCCTTTCCTCATCAATGGCCTTGGTGACTGTCTCGAAAAGTCAACCAAGTTTAAGAGGCAGGATCTGCCTTTGACAAAGCCAAACTGAGTTGGATCCAAAGTCTGCAAGTTCCCTATGTCTTTATTTATGAGTTCCATTATGATCCTCTCCATGGCTTTGCAGATAAGGCTTGTCAAGCTAATGGGGCGGTAATTTCCAGGGTCTGTGGAGGCACCGCCCTTATGAAGTGGGACCACAGTCGCCGCGGCGCCACTCCTTGGGTAATTATCCTGAGGTGAGGCTAAGATTAAACAGCTGTCCTAACTGTGGGTTTAATTCCTCATTGAGTTCATGAAGCACACAGCCGGGGACACCATCCGGTCCCATGGATGCTGTGTTTTTGCCTTAGTGAGGGCAGTTCTCACCTGGGCGTTGGAGATGTTTGGGGGCTACAATCCTCTGGAATAGATATCTCTCCTTTTGGGGAGGGGAGAAGTTTGCACTGAACCTGTCAGCCAGTATGTTGGCAATGTGTGTAGGTTCAGTAATTTTCACATCATTTTGAACTAATTCTGAGCATATCTGGGAGTTTCCTCCTAGGTTTCTAACATAGCTAAAGAAGGCCTTATGATTCTCTTTAGAGTCCTTGGCGATTTTTCTCTCAAAATTTGCCTTGGATGATTTTATGAGAGCTCTTAGTTTTTACTTATAATGATCAAAGGTGTCTTACCTTTCAAGGATTTTGCTCTATCTTGTAGTAGCTTCCTCCTTTTGTTGTAGAGCTTGTTTATGGCTGGGGTCCACCAGACTGGACGCTTGCCTTTGGTACAGAGAGTCTTAGTTTTGTTTGGGATTGCCTGATCCATGCAGTCCTGTAGGTGCTGGTAGAAGGCATTTGTAAGTGATTCAGCGGTTTGAGTAATGTTTACCACTGGCTCAGGGGCCTTAAAGGAGACCACACTAGTTTTTAGAAGTGTGAAATCGGCTTTTGAGAAGTTTTTCACTGTGGTCTTTTTTGTTTCAGGTGGCGCCCGGATGAGGACCTCCAGCGAGATTAGTTTATGATCTGATCTCACCAGTGAGGGGTATACTTCCGGTGTTGAACATTTTGATCCCATGTTCGTGATGATGAGATCAAGTATGTTTTCTCCTCTTGTGGGGATGGTGACTAGTTGTTCCATGGCATTTGAGTTTATGAACTCCAGGAATCTTTGGGTTAGAGTGTTCGGGCTTGAGTAGTGTTCCCAGTCTATATTAGGGTAGTTAAAGTCACCTAGTATGATGGTGTTTGGAGATACATTTATCCCCTCCAATGTTTTCAGGAAGGCCATGTGAGGTTCCTGAGTTTGAGAGGGTGGCCTGTAACATGCTACAAATTGCAGAGCAGTCCTGCCTATGGTTAATTGCACCTGGATGGTCTCCGATGCATCATGCGTTGCCACCAACCTTGAGGTGTGGGTGTCCTTTATGAATATGGACACCCTCCTTTCTTGGTGTTGTCCGGATTTTGGGGCGGAACGCATGATATGAGGTGAAACCTGTTAGTGCTGGGGTGCTCTCAGGAGCCTTGAACCAGGTTTCTGTCACAGCACAGACATCGATGTTCTCCATATTGAGAAGGGCCTCAGTCGTGCATCTTGAGATTGAGACTTCTGGCATTGAGCAGCATTACCCTTAGTTTTTTCCTTTTGGTGTTCTAGGGTGGTAGGTTTAGAATTTGAGCCTTGCCTAAAAAGGCACTATGGGGTGGCAAGAGCCTTTGCCAATATCCGGAAGCCCAGGGTGACAGGTGCAAGCCGTCCCTTGCAAAGCAGCGTGGCTTGTCCAGCATGTCATCCCAGGCAGACAGACATTGGATCCCCTTTGAATGACACCAGAATTTAAGCCAATTATTAAAGCTGATCATCTTATCACTGTATTGTGGCATCATTCTAGGTGAAGGTAGGATACTGCTCAAGGTCAGGGTCATACCTGCCTGGGCTACATAATCAGAGAGCTCCTCGATGTCCCTTTTCATGTAGTCCAAGGAGGTACGTCTCAGGTCGTTGACACCAGCGTGGACAATGACTGAGTCGTACTTGTACCTGCTGTTGAGAGACCTGAGTGCTTGCGTTATGTGGCGGATTCTAGCGCCTGACAGGCAGCTTACTGTGACCTTCTCTTTACTCAGTCTGGTGAGCGGACGCCAGTGTGTCTGACTATGGAACCACCAATGACAAGTGTGTCTGGCATTTTGTTTGGCCTTAAGGGCTGTGACTGTTTGACACTCTGACTGTGTGGTCTATGTGTTGCATGTGTTGGGTCGTGAGGTGGTAGTTGTTTGGGTGTCTGCTTTGGTGGCCTCTGCTGTTTTGGTAAATTTTTGATCAGAGCCTCCGAGTATGTCTTTGTGTGAGTATGTGTATGATTTGAAGTTGTGATGGTACCATGTGTGACTGGGTATGTATTGTGTGTGGTTACCTTCTCCTCCTGTCTGGTCTTGCCAGTCCTATGTTGAGAGAGCTCAGCCTCCAGTTTGGCCGTATAGTTGCATCTCTCGCATGTATTTGTGTTTTGTGGGAGAAGGAGAGGATTGTCTGTGTACATGAGGCAGTTGTAACATTGCCTCAATATTCCCAGGTTCACCAGTTGAGCTGGAGAGGACACTAGCAACTGATCCTCGACATACTAGAAGTAGTAGATAAAGAGACTTTCAAAGGACTCGGGGAAGTGGGTTTTAGGCTGGTGGGGTACTATCTATAATAAGAGTGCTTTATCAAGGTGCAAGTACTGTAGGAGTAAGTGCTAGGCTTTACAGATAGAGAATAGTCTACTTGGGAATCAAGTAGAGATGAACTTTTCAGTTATAGGATATGCTGGTTAGATCAGCAGTACAGCTCGAGGAAGGTAGTTTTAAGGGAAAATTGGAAGAGTGGAATTTAGATGGCCCAAATAGTTTAACCTTGTTTAACCGCCGCTGCTCTTGTGTGCAACAGTGGTAACTCAGCTAAATCAGCTTCACGTTTAGCGTGTTTTATAGCAGGGGCTGAAGGGAGCTAGGAATTGGCCCAAAACGACCAATGGACTACTAGTTTCTGGCTGAAACTTCACCAAATCAGACAAAAAAGCTGCTCAGTGCTTCCCACTCCCACTGGTAAGCAAAGAAACTTCCCTCCTTCCTAATAAGGCAATGGATCAGTAACAGGAACTAAAAACAAAGCCCAGGGATCAGCAACTCTGAAACTGGACTACTCTAGTTCAGTAAGGCGGAAAACAAGAGATTTTTTGTTTTATTACAGAGACAAGGAAAAAACAGACAGTAATTGCTGTAAATCGGCTAGCACTTTAGTGTGTAGCCTACAGAAACAATTTGCAACAATTAGTAACTTAAAGTGCAATAAACAGTGTAAAATGCAGAAATCACTTAAAGTAGCAATAAAACAGGCGAAATGCAGTTGCTAGCTTAAATAACAGTGGGAAAGCCACAAAAAATACTTATATCTGGTAGAAAGTCACTCTTTTAGCTCTCTGCTGCTTGGATCACTCTGCAGGCCACCACGAGGATCTGTGCTGAGTTGGTACAAGCTGGAAAACGCGTGTTTAGCGTGTTTTATAGCAGGGGGCTGAAAGGAGCTAGGAATTGGCCCAAAACAACCAATGGACTACTAGTTTCTGGCTGAAACTTCACCAAATCGGACAGAAAGGCTGCTCAGTGCTTCCCACTCCCACTGGTAAGCAAAGAAACTTCCCTCCTCCCTAATAAGGCAATGAATCAGTAACAGGAACTAAAAACAAAGCCCAGGGATCAGCAACTCTGAAACTGGACTACTCTAGTTCAGTAAGGCAGGAAAACAAGAGATTTTTTTTTTGTTTTATTACAGAGACAAGGAAAAAAACAGACAGTAAATGCTATAAATGCTGTAAATCGGCTAGCGCACTTTAGTGTGTAGCCTACAGAAACAATTTGCAACAATTAGTAACTTAAAGTGCAATAAACAGTGTAAAATGCAGAAATCACTTAAAGTAGCAGTAAAACAGGCGAAATGCAGTCGCTAGCTTAAATAACAGTGGGAAAGCCACAAAAAATACTTATATCTGGTAGAAAGTCACTCTTTTAGCTCTCTGCTGCTTGGATCACTCTGCAGGCCACCACGAGGATCTGTGCTGAGTTGGTACAAGCTGGAAAACGCATGTTTAGCGTGTTTTATAGCAGGGGCTGAAAGGAGCTAGGAAATGGCCCAAAACGTCCAATGGACTACTACTTTCTGGCTGAAACTTCTCCAAAACGGACAGAAAGGCGCTCAGTGCTTCCCACTCCCACTGGTAAGCAAAGAAACTTCCCTCCTCCCTAATAAGGCAATGGATCAGTAACAGGAACTAAAAACAAAGCCCAGGGATCAGCAACTCTGAAACTGGACTACTCTAGTTCAGTAAGGCCGGAAAACAAGAGATATTTTTGTTTTATTACAGAGACAAGGAAAAAAAACAGACAGTAAATGCTATAAATGCTGTAAATCGGCTAGCGCACTTTAGTGTGTAGCCTACAGAAACAATTTGCAACAATTAGTAACTTAAAGTGCAATAAAAAGTGTAAAATGCAGAAATCACTTAAAGTAGCAGTAAAACAGGCGAAATGCAGTCGCTAGCTTAATAACAGTGGGAAAGCCACAAAAATACTTATATCTGGTAGAAAGTCACTCTTTTAGCTCTCTGCTGCTTGGATCACTCTGCAGGCCACCACGAGGATCTGTGCTGAGTTGGTACAAGCTGGAAAAACGAATAATCAGTCCATTGGTGGATCTGGTCAGCCTTGCATTGATATTGGTTAATGGGAAGTTTTGATGGTTGTAAAGGAAAAATTGATAAAGTACTGCAGGGTAAATGTAGGGAATTCATTTGTAAAAATGAAGAGAGATGGGTATGATTGAGTAAAGAATAACAACTGAATAGTATGTACAGTGAGAAGGGAGTGTTGTATTGTGGTGAAGAAAGGTACTATTGGATCGATTCATGAGACGTTACACAAACCAATAAAGGAGGCAATTAGAAAAAGACAGAAAAAGTTTGATGCCTGACATTGTTGATATTTATAACTTAAGATTTTGTTTGCACTGCATGTACTGGAGCTTTTCTCCCTTGGCCTCTGCTGAAAAGGGGCTTTGTGGCCAGCTGGAATTCCCCTGTCAACAAATGTGAAAAAATAAATAAAGTA
This sequence comes from Protopterus annectens, assembly GCF_019279795.1. Taxonomy (NCBI): domain Eukaryota; kingdom Metazoa; phylum Chordata; order Ceratodontiformes; family Protopteridae; genus Protopterus; species Protopterus annectens. The sequence goes on from NC_056739.1 coordinate 307,031,075, forward strand.
AAATAAAAATCAGTGGAAATGCCACCAGTATTTTTATGCAAGTTAACTAAGAAGTTACTGGTAATGAAGTACAAATGGTATGAAGAAAGGAAATATAATACATGTGTGGGAGAAGAATGGATCATTTTGATGATGCTTAAGAGATGGCTAACTGAGAGCAGTGAATTTTGAGAGCTCCATAAACTAGTATAATAATATAGGAAAATGTTATTATTTTCAAGTTTAAAACATCAGAAATCTATAAATAAACTACTAAACTACATAAATATCAATTTTGGTGGAGTTGTACAAAAAGTTTCCTGTCAAGTAACTTGGAGATATATTGAGTCATTGAATATGAACAACTCAAGGAATTCTCATGTAGATGCTGCTTTGAAAAAAGAACTGCAATTAATAACATCTACCTTACAGGAACTATCTTTGAAGATGGATGGCTTTAAAATGACTTAGAAAAACTCAAATTAAATTCTCAAAGACAGACTGATACTCTTAAGGAACTATTACAGCAACACCATACAAAAATAACAAATATAGAGACTTCTCTAAATGACATTGAAGGGAGACTCAGAGGAAGAATTCCAAAAATAATTTCTGCTTAAACAGAATACATGGCTGCTTAACAAAATAGATGACTTGGAAAACAGGAAAAGGAGAAAAAACATAAGAATCTTTGGTCTGCCTGAAAACACTTAAGGTGAAGACATTATTTCATTCTTAACCTGGATTCTTGAATTTTTAGACTTGAAAGAGCGACTTTCATTTGGGATTGAAAGGGCGCATAAAGCACTGAGGAAACCTGCTTCTAACTCAGCAAATACTCCACCTAGATCCATAGTTATAAAATGTCTTTCATTTCTGAACAAGGAACTCGTATTAAAATCCGCTTTGTAAAAATCACCCTTAAAATACAATCAGTGCCTGATAAGGTTTGACTATGATTATTCTTCCAGAATATTAGAACAAAGGAAAAAAAGTCTGGCCAGTAATAAAATTGTTGAAACAAAACAACATTAATGCACAGCTGGCCTTTCCAGACAAGATAAAATACTTTTTGCCAATGAGATGAGAACCTCAAAAACAACAACATAGTGTCTATCCCAGAAGAAATGGAATGGCTGGCCCCTACTCTTAAAAGAATAAAATAAACAAATCCTTGGACTGATGCTAGAAAGAAGAAACAAAAAAATAATTCCAAGATAGCTGTCCCAAAAAATAACTTTTACAACTACATCTCTCAAAGTATCAACTGATATGGTACATCACTTATCTGTTTTATTTAAAAAAGGAGGGTTTCTTAAACAACTGAGAAACAGTAATGATTTATTCAGAATGTTCAAAGTCCAGTAATTCTTCACAAACAAAGGTAGGTCAAGATGGGTTACTATTTACTTTATATATAAGCCAAACAAAGCAACATATAATATAAACATAGAAGTTTCTATTCCCCTTCTTGAACTCAGTGAAAACTTAATCTTGTTCATTTTTCATTGTTTTTCTTATAACAATTTAATTAATTAACTAATTCAACAAGGTACCATTCATCAGAGTTCAGACGCAAGTGTAACAAATTAACATCATATATAATAGCAGTAACAGTAGAGTGTTTTGAAAAAAAATGCTGTCATAGAGACTAATGCCTTCTTCAGTTAAAGTATGATTGAGAAATGTCATGTATATCCTGGTTGAATAATAGTAGCAAACTCTTATTACAAATGTCATCATTATTCTGTCTTAATATAGTTAATATCAATTATGGCAGGTATCACAGCTACGAGTGCTGTTTGATCAATACTGATATGATGTGCGTGGATGCAGCTGTGTTGGGCAGCTAGTACAAATGTCATTATTCTGTCTAAACATAGTTAATATCAGTTTTGGCAGATATAGCTTTGAGTGCTGTTTGATTAAGCTTGACATGGTGTATGTAGATGCAGCTGTATCTGGCAGCTGTTATATGTTGCCGTTTTCATCTCAGGGAAGCTGTGGGTTGCGGCTTGTGATCGAGGTTTACTGATGCTTATGTATTAGGAAGAGACATTTGGTGTTTTAGCCTGGATCCAGGGGAAGGGGGTGATAGAACTGTGATTTGGGATATTTTGCCAGAGAATGATTTGTTCATAGGTTGGTATTAGGCTATCGGCCCTAGGGCCTATACAAGCCTAGCCATAACAATTTCCTGGATATTTCTTCCCACAATATTTACTTCCCTGGACCCCTGTCTAGCAGGGCGACTGACGTGATCCCCGGGGTGAATTTCCTATCTCCCATCCAATTGTTAAGGTTCCTTTTGAAGAGGGCCAAGGAGGTACTCTGCTTGACATGTATGGGCAGTCTGTTCCAGAGTATGGGGAGTCTGTGGGTCAGGAACCTATCCCTCCAGCATGTTTTGATCATTGTGATGACAAGGTTTAGATCCCTGAAGCGTGTGGCTCTGAGGGGTTGGGATTTCTTTAAGTGGAGCATGTCCAACAGCTCAGGGTTTGACATGGCCTTGTATGTTAAGCAGAGATCGCCTCTGAGTAGACGATATGCCACAGAGTATAGCTGGAGTTTTTTTAGACAGTCAGTATAGGGCATCTGCTTTAGGCCTGTAATTCTTTTACTGAGGTATTTCTTCGGCCTTTCCAGCTTTTGCAGATGTCTTGTGAGGTACATACCAAACGGGGCGTTGTACTCTATAATGGGTCTAATGGATGAGTACAGTGGGACAATGACCTCCTTTTTTCTGGATGAAAAGACCTTAGTGATGAGGTGTGCCACATAGAAGGATTTCTCGACTGTTGTGGTGATGTGGTTATCGAAGGTGAGACCACTGTCCACCTGTGTCCCTAAGTCTCTCATCACACTTTCGGTGTTTAGTGTACTGCCACCTATGTGGTAATTCATGGTACATGGTTTTTCCCAAAGGGGATAACTATACATTTCTTGGCATTAAGCTTGAGCCCATGACTCTGGCACCAAGCATCTGTTTCTGTAAGGCCCTTTTGTAGAATATCCACATCATTTGGGGATTCAGTAATGGCTCCCAGTTTGCAGTCATATATGTGAACTTTGTTAGCCAGAGTCCCTTAGTGTTGGCCTGTATTCCAGAGAAGTAGATGCCAAACAAGAGCGGTCCCAGGACTGAACCCTGAGGTACTCCACTTGACTGGAGCTGGATTTGGAGTCAGCTACTTTTACAGTCTGGGTTCTGTCAGTAAGCCAGTTGGCAACCCATCGAGTGACATAGGGATTTATGCCCAGCTTAGTAAGTTTATCTATGATTCCAGAGTGGGGGGATGGTGTTGAAGGCCTTGGAAAGGTCCAGATAGGCTGTGTGGACCGCCTTACACTCGTCCACAGTTCTGGAGACTGATTCGAAGAAGTCAATCCGGTTCAGGAGACAAGATCGGCCCTTCACAAACCCAAACTGGGTGGGGGCCAGTGTTTGAAGGTTGCCAATGTTTATAAGTTCCATGATAATGCGTTTCATGCCTTTGCAGATCAGGCTCGTCAGACTGATGGGATGGTAGTTCCTGGGATCCAAGGTGGATCCCCCCTTGTGGAGTGGGATAACTGTAGCTGTGCGCCACTCAGTGGGCACAAAGCCTGAGGTGAGGCTATGATTAAACATGACACTTAGGTGAGGTGCCAGTTCATTTTGTAGTTCATGTAGTACACAGCCCAGGATGTCATCTGGTCCCATGGATGCTGTATTCTTAGCTTTGGAGAGTGAGGTTTCTACCTGTGTGTCCGTGATTACCGGAATTTGGCAATCTTTTGGTATTGAGATGGGCCCTTTAGGGGGTGAGAGGTGGGTGAAGTTGGCACTAAATCGATCTGCCAGGATATTGGCAATATTCTTGGGATCAGTATATTTAATGCCATTCCTGTTGTAGCTCAGAGCATATCTGAGCACTGCCATTTAGATTCTTGACATAACTATAGAATGCCTTGTGGTTGTCTTTGGAATCTTTGGCAATTTTATTTTTATAACTAGCTTTGGAGGATTTTATGAGGGATCTCAGCTTCTTACTGAGGCTGTTAAGAGAGTTTTTTGCATCCTGGGATTTTCCTCTCTTCTGCAGCAGTTTTTTCTGTTGTATAGTGTGTTTATGGCAGGGGACCACCATACTGGCTTCCTTTTTTTGGAGGAGAGCATCTTGGTTCTATTTGGGATGGCACAATTTATGCATGAGTGGATGTGCTCATACAGTGCCTTAGTGTAGGATTCAGCAGTCTAACCTTTAGCTCCCGTCTGCATGGGTCTCAATTTGTCACTTCTGACTTGAGTAGCATGAAGTCGGCTTTAGAGAAGTTTTTTACGGAGGTTTCCTTACTGGGGGGAGGGGGTGGGATGTGGATGTCAAGGGTGATTTGCTTATGGTCAGACCTGACTAATCAGGGGGTGACCACTGGTGTGGAGCATCTATCTCCCACCAGGTCTAGGATATTGGAGCCCCTGGTGGGGCAATGGATTAGCTGATCCAGGGCGTTGGAATTTATGAATTCCAAGAACCGGTGGGAAAAGGTGTTGGTACTCGAGTAGTTTTCCCAGTCAATGGCAGGGTAGTTGAAATCACCTAGTATTAGCATGTTTGGTTGTATCTTAATATTTTCCAGTATGTTTAGAAAGGTGTAGTGAGAATCTTGGGGCATGGTGGGGGATCTGTAGCAAGCTACAATTTGGATTGCAGTCTTACCTAGTGTTAGTTGCACCTGAAGAATTTCATATGCATTATGTTGGGCAGCTAGCCTGGAAGTGTGAATATCCTTGGTGAATATGGACACTCCTCCACCTTTAGTGTTTCGGTCTTGGTTTGGTGGCCGAAAAGTGTGGTAGGAGTTGTAGCCTGGTATTGCAGGGGTGCTTTCTGGAGCCTTGAACCAGGCCTCAGTTACTGCACAGATATCGATGTTCTCCATTTTTAGGAGTGCCTCGAGAGAGTGCAGTTTGAGGTTTAGACTTCTAACATTGAGTAGCATTACCTTCAGATTTTGCTTGCTTGTATCTGTTAGTGGTGGTTTTGTCCTTTGAACCTTGCCTAAAAAAGGCACTATAGGGGTGGCAAGAGCTTTAGCCAGTAACCTGAATCCCAGGGGTGACAGGTGCAGATCATCTCTGGCAAAGCATCGTGATTTGTCGATCATATCGTCCCCGGCAGACAGATACTGGATCCCCTCTGAATGACACCAGAAGCTTAGCCATTTGTTGAAGTCCGTCATTTTGTCCTTATACTGTGGTATCATTCTGGGTGAAGGCAGGATGCTACTCAGGGCTAGGTCATACCTGCTTGGGCCACATGTTCCGAGTGCTCTTCCATGTCTCTTTTCATGTAGTCCAGGGAGGTATGTCTCAAGTCATTCACTCCAACATGGACAATGACAGAATTGTATTTGTACTTGTTGTGGAGTGACTTGAGTGCATGCGTTGTGGTGGATCCTGGCACCCAACAGGCAGCTGACTGTAATTTTCTCCTTGTTCAGCCTGGTGAGTGGGACATCAGTGTGCCTGACTATAGAGTCACCTATGACTAAAGTGTTGGGTACGTTGCCTTGCCTTAGGGGCTGTTGTTGGGTGGCACACTGGTGTTGTGAGCTGTGTGTCACTTTGGTTGTGACTGGTGTTTGCATTTCAGCTTCGGAGGCCCTTGTGGCTTGGGCAAGTCAATGTTAAGGGCCTCCGCATATGTGGGTTTAGTGTTGCTATGTGTGGGTGTTGATGGTGTGGATTTTGAAGGGCTATGTGTTGCTTGAGGTGTAGTGCAGGTGTTAACCTTCTCCTCTTGACTGTCTAGCACAATCTTGGCTGGAGAGAGCTTTGCTTCCAGTTTGGCTATGTAAGTGCATCTCTCTCAGATTGTAGTGTTGGGAGGTAGGAGGAGAGGGTTGTCTGTGTACATGAGGCAGTTGCTGCATTGCCCTAGTATGCCCAGATTCACCAGGTGGACAGCAGAAATCACCGGAAGCTGACCCTTGGACATGCTTGTTTAGGTGCTTTTTTGTAAAGTACAAGAGCTGTTTTTCCTTACCTTTGCAAGGTACTTTGCAATTATAGGCTTAGTGCCTATGATTAATTTCTCCTTATTAACAAAGAGAGTTGAGTGCGTGTATCAGTTTAAGGCTTCCTAGTGCTTTCCAGCAGGTTCTAGAGCAAGTGCTAGTCACAGGGGTTCAGATTTTAGTGCTACTACTGAGAAACCAGCTAGTCCTAAGGGAGAATTTGAAGAGCAGACTTTCTGGCACCATGAATAGTTTAACTGTAGCCCGGCGGTTCTGCATGATGTGAAAAATGCGCAAACACGTGTGTTTTTAAGCCAGAAAGTTGAAAGAGAGAGAAATCAGCCCAAAAAGGCTAAAATTACAATTTCAGAGCTGGAAACCACTCCTCTAGTGTTAGACAGACAGTACAATGCTCACCACTCCCACTGGTAAGCAGTAGGACTTCCCTCTATCACAGCAAGGTCTGGATAGCTCTGAACACAGAAAATTAAGTCCTGAAACCAGAAAAGCCTGGGATCTGGACTATACTAAGAAAAAAGAAGTAACCACCACGGCAAGCTGTCAAAAATATCCACACGGTTTAATAGTACATAAAATCGTTTAAAGCGCTTTTCATTTGCCTAACCGACAAACTTCATCAGAAACAAGTTACAAAGTTCAAAACTCATTTTTATATTAACATCTGGTCATAAGTAACCAATTAAAAAACTTTGTAACATTTGCTTTGGTTCCTTAAAGACACCGCATAAAAAGGCAACTAATCGTAAAAAAGATGTTACACACATTAGTAAACGACCTGAAATTGAAACAGTACCAAATTTGTTGTCACCTAAGCAGACAATTAGCCATACACCCAAACTAAAAAACATAACCTACTAGAATAAACATTATTGTAAAAATAAATTATTCTTTAGTTGAAAGTAGAACAACCTATGACAGGCTGCGAAAGACAAGCTGAAATGATATACCGAACAACCGATAATCACGTTTACAACTCTTGACAGTAATAATTCACCTCTGCAAACTTTTCAGTTTTAGTATACTACTAATGGAGCGAGTTTCGTTTAAACTGGGAAAGTTATAGGCATTCAGCCTAACTTGCCAAACTAATTCAAGCTCCTCTAGTTTGAGGCGTAGGACCACCTCTGATATCTTGCATAACTTGATCAATAACTAAGAACTTAAATACATGTTCTTTATTTGTAGAAATGTGCTTGGCCAGGGCATTTTCTGACCTGCCCTTATTGATAGCATATTGGTGTTCATATATTCTATCGCTGAGCCTCTGCTCCATTTTACCAATATATAATGCAGGACAGAATTTGCACTTGGCCAAATGCACAACAAATCTAGAGTTACAACTAAATTTCCCTTTAAGTTTATACTGTATACCATCAATATTAAAATTATTGGTAACTTCTACTTACTTGCAATAGTTACAACTTTGGCACTTATTCATGCCGGTGATACGGACTTTCGTATGGCGTTGTTGTTCCAAAAGGGTCTTTAAATTCCTACCCTTTCTATAAATCACTCTAGGTGAGTCACCTACCTTATTAAATATGTTTAAATTGATTTTAAATAATTCCCAGTTTTTCCGTAATGTATAAATACAAAAATGGCTGTGTATAGTGTAAGTGGTAATAAAACTTAACCCTACATCTTTAATCTTTAATGTTGGTGGTGGACCTTGTCACAGTATTCTCTACGTTGGTTAAACTATGAGTTACAGGTGACAAATCTTTAACACCAAGAAGTGGTGTATACACATGATCCAATCTCTTCATCCCAATTTCATTGATTAAACTATCCAATAGGGTTTTGGGGTAACCACGCTGGAGGAACATATTTTTCAACAAACTACACTCCTCAAAGAAATCATCATCTTGACTAATCATTCTTGAAGCTCTTACAAGTTGGCCTTTGATGACTGACCTTTTTTGATAAAACGGGTGGCAACTAGAAAAATGTAGGAACGTGTTGGAGTACTTACTTTTCCTATATATCTTCGCTACAAAACAACGTAGATGTGTCTCTTGGCTTGCCAGATGTCTAAATAAGCAATAGCCTCTGTGTTGAATGTAGAAGTGAATTGTAAAAATTGGGTGGTCCCATTAAAGTAATCCAACACGTTCCTACTGTCTAGTTCATCACCATTTAACAGAATAAAAATGTCGTCAAGGTAACGTGCATAATAAACTAGGGAGTCACGAATCGTTTCATTCTTAAACACGAATTCTGATTCCCAGTAAGCCATAACCAAGTTTGCTATACTGGCTCCACAAGGGGAGCCCATAGCTACCCCCACTTTTTGTAAGTAGAAAACATCCTGAAACATGAAAAAATTGTTAGATAATACTAAATCAATTAATTCAGTATCCAAGGAAGTTTCTGCATCTGAAGCTCCATTTTTCTTCAACATTAAATCAACCCATTCAATGGCTCTATTGTGGGGAATACAGGTGTATAAATCTCTCACGTCGATAGTAAGAAAATTGACATCCTCATTATATTCCAGAGTTTCAATTTTCTTCAAGAAGGACCAAGAATCCTTACAAATTTGGTCCTCAAAAACTAAATATTTTTGCAGTATAACATCAACCACTTTGGCAAATGAATAAGTAGGTGAACCACGGCTATCAACCAATGGTCTCAAAGGTGGATTTTCCATACATTTATGTATTTTGGGGATACCAAATATGTAAGGATATCTAGGATATGTTGTTGATATAAAGTTGTATATCTTTTGTTCAACTCTGCCTTCAATATACATATATTCTATACAGTTTTTAATTAAACTGTAAGCTTTGTTGACCTCTGAATGCGAGCTCACCTCATACGCATTAGTATTCAGCAACAACTCCATACGTTGTTGATAATCTATGTTGTCGAAAATAACTATACCCCCTCCCTTGTCAGGTTTGCAAAACCGTATATCTTGTGATCTGATATATTGCAAATGCTCTTGTACTTCATTACTAATATTGTAGGGTACCTTATGTTTAAGCCCATTCTTAACAGCGTATCTAATACGCTGTCAATAAGGGCAGGTCAGAAAATGCCCTGGCCAAGCACATTTCTACAAATAAAGAACATGTATTTAAGTTCTTAGTTATTGATCAAGTTATGCAAGATATCTGAGGTGGTCCTATGCCTCTTAAACTAGAGGAGCTTGAATTAGTTTGGCAAGTTAGGCTGAATGCCTATACCTTTCCCGGTTTAAATGAAACTTGCTCCATTAGTAGTATACTAAAACTGAAAAGTTTGCAGAGGTTAATTACTTACTGTCAAGAGTTGTAAACGTGATTATCTGTTGTTTAGTAGTTAACATTTTTACAATAATGTTTTATTCTAGTAGGTTATGTTTTTTAGTTTGGGTGTATGGCTAATTGTCTGCTTAGGTGGCTACAAATTTGGTACTGTTTCAATTTCAGGTCGTTTATTAATGTGTGTAACATCTTTTTTACGATTAGTTGCCTTTTTATGCTGCGGTGTCTTTAAGGAACCAAAGCAAATGTTACAAAGTTTTTTAACTGGTTACTTATGACCAGCTGTTAATATAAAAATGAGTTTTGAACTTTGTAACTTGTTTCTGATGAAGTTTGCCGGTTAGGCAAACGAAAAGCGCTTTAAACGATTTTATGTACTATTAAACCGTGTGGATATTTTTGACAGCTTGCCATGGCAGTTACTTCTTTTTTCTTAGTTTGTTCGGCTTTTCTTTTATCTGGACTCTACTAGCTAGGAAAGGCGGGAAAAGAGTAAACTAGATAGTATTTTTTTTTTGGTTAAAACAGGCTAAACAATGCAATAATACACTAAATAAACACAGAAAGGGCTAACTCACTTGAGAGTGTAGTCCTAAATAGTAAATACAATTAAAACTCTACAAAATTAGCAATTTAAAACTTTTTAAATGAAGCAAGGCAAGTGCACAACTGAAAAACGATTTAAGAGGCAGTAATACAGTAGAGTAAGTAGCTAGTCTACATATACAGAAATCCTACAGAAAAGCAGCTAAAACACACTAAAACAATTCAGATGCAGTGCAACCTAGAGCACTTGAGTTGTAGCAATATTAAGGCAAATACAGTTTTAATAAATGCACTAAAATATACTCTATATTTCCAAAAAGTTTGAGAAGCACAGTCAGAACACAAGGATATTCAGACAATTTTTTTTATAGAAAGGGAGAAAGGAGGAACAGAAGGAAAGAAACTAAGTGGGTTGGCCTTCTCAGATGTTCTCTCTGTATTAGGTAGAATGAGCTAATGACACTAGACTGGGAGGAGTGTCCAAGATCAAATTTAGAGTAGGGGCGGGCAACTGCAAGGCCAGCAGGTATAAAGACAAGATGCCAATAGGGAGGGAGGGTGGATGGGAGAAAACACTATTTGTATGTCTGCTGAGTGGGAGGTGGGAGGGCTGGAGGAGTGTGTTGTCTCTTGTTGTGGCGGCTTGTTAGGAGGTTTTTTTTTTTTTTTTTTTTTATCTGTTTGCTCTCTTTTCTTTTCCTGACTGCTGCCTTGCGGAAAGGGAGGGAATTTAGGCTTGAAGTTGCAGTGAAGTGAAGCTTGCTTCAGGTGCATAACGAGCCTCTGGTATGCAGTACACAGACACATTAACAGAAACCGATGCTCCTAGGTTGCTATGGTAACTGAGACAGAGTGACAATAATGCTTAACGGCTCTGAGGAGCCTCGGAGATGATTCTCGGCAATGATGTTTTTGGTTTTAAAAAAATATATATAATAAAAGAGCTGTTTTGAACCACATGTACACATATTGATGGTCTTCCAGCACTTCGTTTAGCTCAAGTTGATTCTTGATAAAAAAAACACACACACACAATAGTTATGTAATGTATGATTTTAGTAAATCTAGACATAAAATATATAATCGTCATATAAGATGAATCAGTCTGCTGAATTTAGATATTAAAGACAGGATTTAATAACATGGGCTTGTGTATAATGTAGCTGTCTTAACTTGACATAAATGACATACACTACATTGAACATCAAGGGGAAGCATGATGATTTTCTTATATAAGTAAATATGCATAACAAGTCATGTAATTGCTTTAACTTGAATTGTAGTTTTTGTAACCCATCCTGACCATATATAATAAAGCAGTTACCAAGGTAACTAATGTTTTATACATGACAGCAAACTGACAAAGTTGTTCAAGGGAAACAATAGAAGCCTGAACTAGGAATGTCACAGAATGTACCAATCACATTCTGAACAAATAGTATTAAATTGACAATAGTCACTCAGTTTAACCTTTGCTGATTATACAAAATAGAATGTTGCCATTTAAATCTAAAAACTTTCAGTATATGCCATAAAATGACAATTTCTGAATATGGAAAGGGAACTTGTAATCATTAATCACAATAAGTGAATTTGTTGTTTTTAACCTATAATTTCACTCATTTTATAATAAGAAATGACAGATATGCAAATCCTTATGTGTAGGAAATGGGAGGAAGAGGGATGCACTGATAATTAAAATGCACTAACTTTCATCAGTGTTTAGATAAAAACAAACTTGATGCTTTAAGTAAGTTAGCAACAAACACAGTGATTACTTAAATGCTGGTAAACAATGAAATATAACTTCTGATATATCCAGTAAAATACATTGTATTATAAACATTAGGTATACATATTATTACCATCTATTTATATTAAGTAATAAGTTTTGAAAGACTTCATCAATAAGGGTGAATATGTCAAATAACTGTGTGCTATAATCTTTTACTGAGGTTTTATATATGATACATCCTAATTTACTATGATTGCATTGCTTGTCAACTATCTTTCATGTAAATATTAATTGCTTATACAATAAGTAGACATTTATATTGAATTAGAATTCTGTCTAATCTACAATAGTACTATATCTGTTCAGAATAATATAAATATTGCTTATTCCTATTACAAATATTCTCCATATGATAATTCAATTCATGGAGCTCAGATGTTCTTGATTGTCAAGGTGTGAGTGATAATCTGATGGACTTAGGTTTATCCATCAGATTAGGAATGATTTTCATTCCATGCCTAGTGCGGATTTTAGTTTGTTTAACATTTATTAATTTAAATTTATTTCACAAAAACATTTTTAGTATGCCTGACCAAAACATTACTTCACTGATAAACATTCAAAGTATAAAACTGATAATTTCCTTTAAAAGCTCAAACATATACTTTATAGTTATCAGAGAAAAATGTTTAATAGTCACAACAAAACAAAAAATACATAGTCTAAATAACCTAAGATGGATTTAACTTTATTATCTTTAAATACCAATGGCTTAAACAATCCTAGCAAGAGATCAAATCTACTGAAATATTTAAAACTGAACAAAGCACAAATTGTCTTCCTTCAAGAAACTCATTTCAAAAGAAATGACAATTACAGATGGAATCCTAAGGAATATATATTGGCACAATCCACTTATAAGACAATAGGGGTAACAATTTTATGGAAAACAAATGTGATTAACCCAGAAATAATTTATAAGTATGAAGATAAAGAAGGCCTTATGGCATTAGTAATAGTTAAATATAATAGAATATGGACCCTAGCCAATCTATACTGGTTTCCAGGCATTGGATCAGGAAGTGTTAACCACTTGGATTTCATTTCCAATAATTATAAAGGCAACTTAATATTAGGAGGAGATTTTAACTGTATAATTGCTATTTCTGAAACTACAAATAAAAGACCCCTGTGTACTTCTGCTGTATCAAAAGCTTTAAACAAGTGGGTAGAATCATTTCATCTTGTAGATACTTTCAGATTTAAAGAAGATAAATCTTTGTTGTTTTCCCATCAAGATCACAGATTTGGTACCCAAACTAGAATAGATAAAATATTTGCTGCTCATAACTTACACTCTAAAATCATTAATTTCTCAATCACTTTTCATTGTTACTAAAACTTCAAAATTGGTGCAAACCATTAATCTTTAACTCCAGAATTCCAGCATATATAACTAAAATTAAAGAGTTCAAATCCTGGTTATTATCTGAATTACAGTTCTTAGATATTAATTACACCACAGAGATAAAATAATGATATGGGACTCATTAAAAGCTTACATATATGGTAAAATCCTAACTTGGTATAAAAAAAAAAAAAAAAAAAATCAGAGAATGAGATTCTGAATTATTAGATATACAATCCAAACTTTTGTCAGTAAAAGCTGAAAAAAATCAAAATCGCTTGGAGATGAAAAAGAAAGTAGAAGTATTAAACAATAAATACAATGAAATTCTAACACATAAAACTAGTTTAGCTTTAGAAAAAACTAAAAATTAATACCTTGGCCACTTCTCCCAAATATCTACATAATTTATCCACAGGAATCAAAATACAATCAAAAGCTAATAACATGAAAATTATCTTCCATGAAAAGAAAGGGAAAAATGTCTCGGATATAGGTGGCATTCTTGATGCCTGTAGAAATCACTATATAGAACATTTCCAAAAAGAAAATATACATATCGATCAATTAAATCTAGATGAAAAAATGTTCTAAAAAAAAAAAAACAGAAAAATTAAAACTAGATCTGCAAACACCCATATCCTACAAAGAAATTACAGATACAATAAAAGAAGGTAAAAATAATAAAGCTCCAGGTACAGATGGCATAATTATGGAAATATGTAAACTTTTTCTTTGAAAGATACTATCCCTCTTCTATAAAACTCTATTAGAAATTCAATCACAAGCTTTAATACCACCCTCTTGGAGATATCCCTTAATCACACCAATCCTAAAGGAAAACAAATCCCCAAACCTCTGTACCTGATATAGACCTATATCATTATTAAATAATGACTATAAGATATTTATGACAATATTAACTAACAGAATGAAAATACCACTATCCAAAACAATAAATAATGAACAAACTGGATTTTGTATATCATAGACACACACATGACAATATTAAAATGATAATTTCTCTTATAGATTATATTAATAAAGAAAATAAAGGAACACTCATAATTGGCTTAGATATAAAAGCCTTTGATTCCCTAAATAGGGACTATTTATTCAAAATTCTGGTGTTATTTGAATTTCCTCCTTCCTTTGTTCATCTACTAAAGAATATATATATATATATATATATATATATATATATATATTATACAAATAATTTAGCGTATGTTAAGCTAGGTCCTTTCACCTCTGAATCTATACATATAACAAAGAGAACTAAATAAGGATGTCCCATATCACCAATTCTATTTGCTTTGGCTATTGAAATATTGGCAGATTCAATACGTAACAATACAAAAATCAAAGGAGATGTTTATGAAAAATACAATTCTAAAGTAATGCTCTTTGCTGATGACATTATTAACATCCAATACAAAAGAGACATTAGAAGAATTAGATATTTTAATTGAATCATTTTACAGGACTTCAGCACTCCATTTCAATAAATCAAAATCAAAATTGTTATTTTTAAATTTTAAAAAATTGCAGACGAAGGGGAATCACATTATAGGGAAACAAGAATCTACCTTAAAATATCTAGGAATTAAGTTATACAATGATAATAATGAATTTAGTCTCAAAAAACTACAATAATATCATCAATACAATTAAAATCTCTGTGGAAAAGTAGAACAAAATAATACAAACATTTGAAGATAGACTACAGTTAATAATGGTTTTACTACCCAAGATTCTATATACAGCTTTGGCAGTACAACTCAAAGAAACAAACTCATGCCTAATAAAATGTTTATAGTTTCCCAATAGAAACATAATAGCTTTAATACATCATATCAGACCATGGAAACAGGGAGGATTAAACTTTCTTGATATAGAAATGTATATAAAAGCATCAATATCTAAAACAATCTCAGATTGGATAAGTCCAAATTATTCTGCAAATTGGAAAGAATTACTAACTATAATATCAATAAATTAATTTGATTTACAAAAAAAATTTCAAATAACAGATAAAAACCGTTTGCCATGGCACATATTATGTATTGGCATGCAATATAACATAACTAAGCCCACTAAAACTCGTATGATTATTACATAGACTCATTTAGGAAAATCAATAATGCAGATATAGATTTAAAAATCTGGTTTGATCTTTTAACACCATTCATAGTTACAAAGAGCTATCCACATAAAATATACAGAGAAATAATTAATTCCTGGGAACAGAAAGTATTTGTTTGTTGGTTTCAATGTATCAAAGGACTAAAAGTTCTGGATATGCAAACAATAGAAACAACATACAAAATTCCACAACAAGATTGGCTAACTATGCAAAGCATTCTGACGTATTTGCAAGATTTATGCAGAATAATTAATAATTCTTCATTTAAAGAAATACCTAAACTTACGAAATACCTATATGAAATATATAATGATTATGACATGAGAAATAGTATTTCAAACTTTTACAAGATACTGATAAATTATAAAACACCCAAATCCTCATATTAAAATTATATAACAAAAGGACATTTATTACAGCTAACTGAAGAAATTAAATCAAATATTTTATTATCAATAAAACATAAATCCTTTACACAATACTGGAAAGTTTTTAATTGGAAGTTCTTGCACAGAGCATTCTTAACTAGAATTACTAAAAGTAATACTTCTACAAAGGCAATATGTTGGAGGTGTGAGCAAATACATAATGCAGATTGGAATCACATTTTTTTGACTGTGTTTAAAATTAAGCCATTTTGGAATGGTATTAAAAACTTTTTACAAGCTTTATTTAATGAATCGTTTAACTTATGTAAAGCTCTAGTATTATTAAATGTGTACGAAGGTCTTCATTTGAATGAGTCAAATATGTATCTAGCTTGGACAATACTTGCAATCTCAAAGAAGTGTATAACAAGAAGATGGAATACAAACACAATGCCGACTTTGGAAGACTTCTACAGCCTACTGAAGACCACAGCATTGTTGGAAATTAAAATTAAAGAATTAAGGATTCATCATAAGCCATTTATTCACAATCCATGGAAAAAGTCTCATCATTAATTGAAACTCTACAATAACCGAACAGATACACGCTGATAACTGGATTGTTATACCTATAAAGTAATTGTATATATTGAGCTCTATTATAGTGTCAGGCTAATGTAAATACTGTACATAGTTATTTAAGATGTTATATACAAATACTATGGAATTTATTCAACTGTATTTGAAAAATAAAAAAAATTTGAGAAAAAGAAAAGAATGGATCATTTTCTTTCTAAAGTATAATAGAACATAGAACTAGTGGGAAAGAAATAAAAAAATGAATGTACGGTAGTAAAATAGGAATAGTGAGTATTGCTTGAATGATGAATATAAACAGACAAGAAAAAGATAAAGATGTTTGCATTTGTTTCCAAATGCTTAGGCTTGTTACACACCTTGATAGGATTGGGGTCCATTCCCAAGTTGGGTCATAATTAAACTTCTTGAAATCAATATTGCTTCAGTCTTTGTTAGCCAAGGGCTCTCTTCTCAGTATCCGCAATTTGCCCAGAATACCTTATCCTGCAAGGTTATATCTGTTGGTAGTATAATTAGGATTATAAATTTGTTTTTCTTAACATTGGAACTGTTTTGCATATCCAAATCCCACGATGCTCTCTGTTCTGCTTCCAAATCTTGCTATTTTAAGACTGTCTTTCTTGGTATGTAAGCTGCTATAATCAACTGAGTTAGCATTTTAATGATCAAAGTTAATTATTTTTTCTTGTTTTTCTTGCAGCTGGTTTTGAACTGTTGAGAATGAATGATCCCATGTGATATACATTTCAGCATTTCCAATAATGCTTATGGTTCATGTTTCCAAGTTTCACAGCTACTTTTATGTTGCACAATCCCAATTGCAACAGTCTTGCCACATTACTGTGCCTTTCAGTGTACAGACCTTCAGCCATGACTGTATCATGCCCATATTAGATGACTTTTAATGCTTTACAACTTTCACTTTATTTTGATCTGATGAGATCAGCAAATAGGTCACACAACTAAAAATCTGTGTATGTAGTCAATTTTGAGGAAGCCCATACCTTCTTCAGAGAGAGAGGGATGTATAATCTCGGTTTGCTTTGTTTTTTTTTTATTTGATGAGGCATTTGTTTGTTTTCTTGTACAACTGATTACATGCTCTTTTGGGCCAGTCAGTCACCAAAGCTGCAAGTTAGAACATGAATAGCAAATTGATTTATAGCTTGAACTTTATGCTTAGATTCCAAGGCTGTTTTCAATATCATTCCATATTAGCTTTAGTCTTCTGAAGTGTTACTTACTGAATTTTGTTTTATTGTTGACTTTTCATGTACTCCCAAATATTTGTACACAATCTCCTTTATATCCCATTCATGTCCCAGGTTGATATTTTTTGCTGCTGCAGCTTTCTTGGTGTTACTTTTGCACATTTATCAAAACCAAATGTCATTCTTGTATCATTTGAGATTTTTTTAACCATTTGTGGTTGTGCTTTAACAGCCTTATGGGATAAAATATACAAATTTAAATTATCTGGAAAAAAATAGATGTCTTTAAACCAGGATTGTTTCTGGGAGTTGAACTGTAGCCTTAGTCTTATCTATTAAAGGACCACTATGGGAAGTAATTGAAAAAATATATTTATTATCTATTGTTCAAGGTGTACACATGGTAAACCTGCATTCACAAGAAAAAAAATCGGTGACTACTAATTTTAATGTGCTTGTAACCCTGCATGTCCTCCTGAAGGCAGACATCCTCGTGAGAGTTTGTTCTTCTGCCAAAAGCAAATCTTACCCATAATGCACTGTGATTGGATAGTTGATGTGTTTACACTGCCTGTGTCTAGACTGTCAAATCTCAGCTGCATTCACTTAGAATGGAAAAACTGAGTAGTAGTACTAAGTTTGAGAAGCCTCAGTAAAAGAATCATTTACTGCTGTGCAGTGTCTCTTACAAATGTGTTGCCTACTGATGTGTTACACATTCTCTGAAAAAAAGTTTCCCAAGGTATCGATTAATTGCTGAGATCAGACTTTTTACAGAGTGTACTTTTAGTGAGTTTATCTTCCTTCTCAAGTTACTCCTCCTATATTCCCTCCCTAAGCAAACCAGAGTATCACATTTCCAGCCTTGCAAGGTTCAGGTAATTAGTCTGCAATGCATGACAATAGATAGCCAGGTGTGCAAGTAAAAGTATTCCCTCGTGTCTCTTCCAAATCCTGTCATCTCTGTCATCTGAATAGCATTTTTACAGTAAAGAATGTTACAAGGCTTTGTATCAATCCTAAATAAACAGGAGTCATGTTTTTATTCCTGAACATACACACTACAATTCATACTGGTTGCTCACAGACATGTGAATGTCCAAGATGTAATACACTTTATCAATGAATGGTTTTATTTTCAGACTAAGGTTTACATAACGCAGTTTAAGATTTGTTACCTTTCACACAGGCCTGTGATTACTATTGCTTTATTATGCACAGATTCATAGACAGTTATTCCATGCATTTCTGGGTGATGTTACTCATATTCCTCACTAAGCACAGCACAAAGCCAGCTGTTACTGTTCCTAATGGTGTGTGCACTTTTCCTTGCAGAGTTGACATCAATAGTGCTTTAAAATTTACACAGCTAGAACCACCAGTTATATTCATTGTCTTTCGGCTTTTCTTGTTTAGGGTTCGCCACAGCGGAACTCCTGTACGTTAATGATTAGCAGCGGACTTTTACGGTGTTGAGTTGCCAGCCCAACCTTCAAAGAAGGCACGCCCATTCATGCACGCACCTATCTGCATGTCTTTAGACATCACACACGACTGTGGGGAGAACATGCAGACTCCACACAGAAGGCGCTCCAGCCGAGAATTGAACTGGAGAGCCTCTTGCTGTGAGGCAACAACACTAACCGCTGCACAACTGAGGCCACTACCAGTTATCTTCACTACTATCCAAATTTCTGACCGCTCCTTGAGAATTAAAAATAAGTGACTTGTCAGCCAACATGTTTTATACACCGTACTCATTATGAGGAAGTGTTCAGTTGACAAACCAAAAGTTTGTGTGGCCTGTTCTAATTCAACAAATCTTTTTATTATATTACTTGTGATGACTGGCCAAGATCCCACTGGGCTGCCACCAATTAAATGTGACATCCAGTTAAAATCCCACTGGACTGCCACCAATTAGATGTGATGTTCCTTACTGTCCTGGGTGAGTAACTAAGGAGTTTCAATCCTCACTATTGACTCCAATATGAGACTTTCACTTAAACAGGAGAAATATTTCACAATTTCCCCCCAACAGCACAACAGGAACATGCTCAGTAATCTGGGGACTGGACTGTATACTTCTGTCCACCCCTAATGTAACTCCTTATTACACACTTCAGAGCAATGCGTCCGAGTTAAAGACCTCTGATGCACTCATACTCAAAGTAAATTTTAAATCTCACACATCCAAACAATTCTGGGAAAGCCTGACACAGATTTCCAGCTGTGTCCCTTTCCCACAATAATATGGTATTGCTGCCACCAATCAGTGTGTCTTCATGTCCTTCTAAAGGGGTGTCCAATTATGAAATTTAAATATCAAAATAAATGATAGCTATGACCAGAAGCGACCAGGCCTTTGAGGTGACCTAGGGAGGATCAAACGGGTATAAGCACTCTTTAATCTCTAAAGAACACACTGATTTCCAACCACAATTTAAAGTAATGAAAAACATTTAATAAGTAAAATGATTACAAGAATGTAAATCTATACAGTTCAATAAACACCAGAATTCAATCACCAGAAATGTAAAATTAAACTGTAGGATAGAAGGCCATCATTCTAGAAAAACTCAATCTGAATAACTAAACTTTCCTAATCTAACTAGATAATACTGTCTAATCTAACAAATAACAGCAAGACAAAGGCAGGCTTACAGTTCTGGTGAGTTGTCTTTTCTTTGGGTATCACTGCACAGCATTGTAACTGACTGCAACTCCTCACAAACTGCTCAGCACTTAGCTAACTGCACAGTTTCTCAACTGTCTTATTTTTAAAAATAGCAGTCAGCTCTTTGAAACAGTTCTTTAATGACATGACCCACTGTTCAGCTGATTCTCCACAGTTTGTACTTTAGAATCTCCCTCTCAAACAAGCACAATTAGAAATATATCAAAACACTGACGGACTCTTTAAACATTCTGTATAAACAGGAAAATACTCAACATTTAAAAAAAAAGAAACTTACATTTTCACAATTAGACATCCTGGCATACAATACAAGTTAATCTGAGGCTATAAACAAGTCTCCTGCTAGATATGCTAAGACAGATGACAATGTTTTCATTTTCTTCACAACATATTCCATGGTCCTCCTCATTTGCACTCAAAGTTCTGATTTCTTTGGCTAGTTGCATCTTGTGCATCATTCACTGGATATCCATTACAAACAGCAAATCAGGCAGACATACATGCACTGATCAAGACATACCCAAAGAATCTCAGTGAGCCATGAGGCAGACCATCTGTTTAAAAGAACATAAAATAAAAAGCATGTAAATAAATTGCTACAGTGGCTAAAATGAGCCAACACGCGTGTTATTGTTCACGTCTTGGTGAGACACAGCTGCAGCAGACACAACTGCTGACATCAGATAGTAAGCACTTGGAATCGTGTATATGTTCCTGTAGCTCCAATTGGGAAGGATAGTGGAGCAACATCGAAACAAGAGTGTGGAGCAAAACATATGTTAAGTACAAAGGACAAAGCTTTTGTTTTAAGTAGATGTGTTACATCATCAAAAATGCAGACCAAACTTCAAGTCTACAAAAATAGTTTATGGCAAAAGCAAAGGCAAAGATTAAAACAGTTTTTCTAATGCTGGTGATTCAGTATGCAGCTAAGGGCACTATTCAGATCTGCTAATAGCTACATATGCATAAGTTTTTTGAAGCCTGATGAATAACAATAACCCTGACTTTGAGTACAGGAAGGGAGTAAGATACTAGAAGATATCATGCTCAGCAGATTACTTCTGCAGACACTGTGACTCCTGAATTAATTAATGTGATTACCTATTGACAAAATACAATGAAGAAGGGAGCATGACAAAGTCATGGAATCGCAAGTCAGAAACAATGATCTAATACATTTACCGTATCTCAACAGCCGTTTCTGATGGTTTATTTTATTTTTTCATCTGTCTTTGTTGACCAGGAAAGTCCATATGGGCAAAGCACATTTTCAGTGGTGGCCCCAGGAGGAAAGGTCCAGGAGATGCATTTAAGACTATCATGACAGAAGAAATTATTTGGAAAGGTGCATTACACGCACAGATCTAGAAATAAATGAGCAATTGTTTTGTAGTGATACTATACAAAGATAAGACAGGTGTCTCTTCTGTAGTGACACTGTACATATTAAATTAAAAGTATAAAATATTTAGTATGCAGACAGTTCATGTGCAATGTATATGACAAGCAGTCTTTAGATGTGACTTATAAGACATGGGTTACAGCATAGATGTTGGGAATGCACACAGTTCTGGTAAGGAGTGTGAAACAGCTGGTGTGTAGATAATACTTAATGCTAGAAGTGTGTGTGGGGGATATTTCACAGGAAAGCAGTGCTTACACTGCAGATGCACGGGCAATACTTACATGGTAGTGATGTCCATAACAGTCAGTATAATGATCTATACACCTGAAAGTAATCCAAAAGACGTAAGCATGTAATGTACAATATTACTGGAGACTCTGTTGTGCAACACAGATGTCCCACTCACTAGGATGAACAAGGACAGAGTCGGTCAACTGCCTGTTATTGGCTAGGATCTACACATCTCGCATGCACTCACATCATTGCACCACAAGTACCAATAAAACTTTGTCATGGTCCAAATAGCTATAAATGACCTGAGACCTACCTATCTGGACTACATAATGACAGACATGGATTGTGTGTCCCAGAGCAGTAAGAGACTAGCACTGATCAGCATTCTGCCTTCTCCAAGGATAGTGCCACAGTACCAAAAGAAGATAATGGAATTCAGTAATTAATTGGCTTTGTTCTTGGAGCCCTTCCAAGGTGTATAATATTTGTCTGCCTTGGGGAATATGATAGAAAGTTGTGCAGCTTTGCCAGGGATGATCTGCACCAACCTGCCCTAGGTTTTTGAATACTGGCTAAAACCTTGTCTATCCCCATAGTTCCTTTTTTAGGCAGTGCCAACCTGATAAACCTACCAACATAGTTAAACCAACTCCAAATAATCTAAAGGTGTTACTTCACTCCCTATAAAACTCTGCACATCCTGGAGAATATACACATCTGTACATTTGGTGAGACTTGGTTTAAAGCTGCGGAGGGTAACCCAGCAATGCAAAGCTATACTGCCTTCACAGACTTAAACCTGCTACTGCACAGGTGAGGGACTCTCCATTTACACACAAACATACCTCAAGGCTAGTCATACAGTTTGATAAACTTGAGCTTCTCTCACGTTCAACTTACTGTAAGAAAAGTCCCATACCACATCCTTGCAAGTTGTAGGTCCCTCTCCATGACCCAGAAATCCCATACCACTTACTTGAATGTACTAGAGACATGTCCCATTCACCACAATACAATATTCGTGGGTGACTTTAACTACCACAATATTAACTGAGTTTCATGCACAAACTCAGACATGCAGGCCCAGAGATTCCTGGACTTTAACATAAACACCCTTGAACAACTAGTCTGCACACTTAATGGGGTTGTGAATATACTTGACCTGGGGAACGATGCACTTCCCTACTGTAAACATCCTCATTTGTAAGGTCAGACCATAATGCTGTTTCCTTTGAGATAAATATTAAGCCTGTGACCCCAGCTAACCCTGGAGCATTTAAAAACTATGCCAAGGTTCACTACCTACTACTAAGCAACACATTAGCATAATTCCAAGCCGCCCAGCTCTGACAACACAGCTGCCTATACAGAATTGTTCACAGAAACCTTGTATATCATGTAAATAACTGCCTAGAGACAGCTGTACCTATCTGAAATAAACATATGATAACCTCCAAAAACAAGCCATCCTGATGGAATCCCAGTATAACTAGGTTGTATAGCAAAAGAAAAAAAATCATGTCCAAAAACAAGAAGGGCATTGCCCAGCAAGGTAAATAGTCCCTCATCAATCTGAATAAGCAACTCAGGGAACTAATCAATTCCACCAAAGCAAAATTTGAGGTAAAAGTAGCCTCCCAAGCTAAGGCAAATCATAAGGCTTTTTTCAGTTTTACTGGCAACCTTAAAAGCAACACCCAACAATGTGCTGAACTAATGGTGAATGGAACTACCTATACACAGCCAGAGGATATAACAAATCTGCTGGTTGATAAATTTGGCTTCAGTGTGTTATTCCTCTTTCCTCCTAGTCACCCCTCCCCCAGAAATACCTTCTACCATGTGTCTACCAACTCTCTAAGGCCAAGAACACTGCGTCGATCCACTTCTGCAGAGAGACCAGTCACTAGAGAAGTCCCACAGGAATCCATGCTGGGACCTCTGCTTTTTGGCATCTACTTCTCTGAAGTCAAGGTAAATGTCAAGGCCTCTACCTGATTGCAAACTGAGACTGGTCACTGAATTCCCTAAAGACACATATACCCTTCAAGAGGGCCTGACACAAACAATTGGTGCCATAGCCGTGGACTAAAACTGTATGTTAAAAAATGCATAATAATACCTTTGGGAAAGACGGCCATCCCTGAAAACTACCACATTGATAACACATCCCCAAGGTAGACACAGTGTTTAGGGAATCTGGGAATGCATGTTGACCTTAACTTGACCTGTAAACACCATGTGTCTACTGTTGTGAGAAAATTATTCTATGTTGTACAACTTAAAAGTAAGTAGTATCCTGGTCCAAGGAGGTCATTGCTCCTCTCTGCTTAGGTCTCAGACTAATCATGGAGTACAGTGCACCCTTCAGAATGTAGCGAACCAGGCACTTGCAACAGCTTAAGAGACAACAGAGGTCCCTCACAGAAAGAATACAGGGAGTAAACAAGTCCTGTCTCAAAGCCCTTTCCCTATACTCTGTCTCTTACAGACCACTGTGTGCCGATCTATGCCTAGCCTACAAGGCATTCTCTGATCCCACACAGATGAATCCATTACATGTCCTCAAAGCAAATAGCATTAGAAATATCTGATCTATGGCCCTAAACCTCATCAGTGACATAAATAGGGCATGGTGGTGGTAAAGGTATGGGTCTCAAAGATTAATTTGTTTAATTTCTCTGGGAAGGGCTTCCCATCCATGTGAAGCAAAGCTCATATGTAACTTGGACCAGTGGATGGGAAATTGCAAATTTACCCCAGGTTTGTCACCTATTTCCCTAATCGAGAGGGGCAGCCTGTGAATGCTTGATGTTTACAAGTCTATATCATTAACAGTAAAATTAATTGGCGTATTGACATTTGGGTAAGCTTACCTAGGCTTAAAATGTCTCTTGGTCTGATTGCCTAGTCATCACCTATGACAACTTAAGTTGCTTGTGGTTTAGCCTTTACTCCATTTAGTCATAGTACTGCACTTGGGCATGGCTTGGGTATGTTTATACCGCTAATTAGTTTTTAAGAAATGTGCTATATTTCAGTGTATGGAACAACAGATATTTACAGACTAAAAGAATACAAGAGTGCTTTCAGTTCTATTTCTATCCATTTAGATATGTTCAATTAGAATATAAATTAAGGTTCTTGTACAGTTAGTTAAGAATTAATTTGCCCATGCCCTCTTATCTAGAAACCATTTTAGGTAAAGTTGTAGTATGGATCAACCACTTGCACAGCATGAGGCCGTATTCAATTAACTAGCACTCATTTAAACTCCCAGAGAAACAAGTGCTCCATTTGAATAGCTTTTACATTTTGAAATAAAGAATACAAATATATAGTCTGAAGCAGTATGAGAATAAAGAGTTCTTTGTAGCATGGGTGGTTTTCAGGCCATGCCTCACCACCACCACCACCACCATATTTTTTTTCTGGGGACTATGCATAAATGCACATGCTCTTGTAATTATTTTATTAAGTTCATGTCACATAAATGCAAAGAGCTGTTAATGGCAGACTTTAAACTGAGGTAATGAGGGCCACTTATTTTCATCCACAGCATAACTGACACCCAAAGAAAAGAGAAAAACTAAGTATTCCAGTTTATCTCACACAAAGGCACCCTAGCCCATAATGCTAGAATTTTAACTGAGCAAATGAAGAAGGTTAAGTGACTTTTATCCAAAACACAGCTAGCCTCCTCCCAACAAAATGATTGCCTACCACAGTGTTAAAAAGAGTAAATATTCAAATGTATCCCACCCAAATGCACACTAGTCTTTAATGCCAGACTTTAAGTGGAGCAAATTAGGAGGAAAAGTTACTGTCATCCACAGCAAAGTAAGCCCTCACACGAGTCTGGTTGCCTGCCAACATATTAACAACTACAATAAAAAAGGAAGAGTAAATATCCTAGATTATTTCACAAAATGCATGCTACACCTTAATGTCAGACTTTAAACTGAGCAACTTAAGAGGGCAAGTTTTCATGCACAGCACACCCCCCCCAAAAAAAAAAACCTGATAATAAATTGGTGAATATCATCCATATCTAAAGATATTATTTTTCCCTTGTATTCAGCACTGATCAGACCAATAATAGAATGCAATGGCCCCCCCCCCCTTTAGAATGTACATATACAGCTGAGAATATATCAGAGGTCTTTAAAAAAACAGGGTCTCAAACATAAAACTCCTAAGCTACACGAAAAGACCAGGGACACTATTTCTTTTTACTGTGTCATATAGACTCCTCAAAGGAGATTCATGACTTACCTTCCAAGCAATCAAGGACACAAAAAGTACATTCACAAATCAAAAACAGTCCCACAAACAGCAGAACACCACATGTAAAACCTGCTTCAACAGATCAGTAAAACAAGATGAAGAGACAGATTCATTACTCACCATCTCCTTCACCTCTGGAATAGACTCAACCTGTAGATTAAGTAGTGTAATACACTATCATCCTTCAAATGAGGCCTGGTCTACACCTCCTTGAGAAGGGAGGTACAGTCTAAGGTGGGAACTGGCAAGGCATAATGGTTACAAGGTTCACTAGCCTTGAACAGCCTATGAGTCCTATAATCTGAGAGTAGATGAGCTTTGAGGCTACATTTAGACAGAAATGAGGAGGGAAGGTAAATGTCTCAGAATAGAGAAGCAGTGTTGGAAGAAAGGAAAACTAAGAGGAGGGCCTAAAAGGTTAGGGGATGGGGAGAAGATGCTAACAAAGTATTAGTGTATACTGCTATAAAGACAAGAAATTTCAACCAGCAGGCTAAACAAACTTAGATAAGAAGGTAATTACTGGACTAAGGAAATACAAAAGATAGGATTTTCAAGCTCTTTAGAAAGTACAGCAGAAAGTAACAGATTATTTCACTAGAAGGGAATATCTAAATGCTGCACATTAAGACCAATTACCACATTTTGAAGATAGAGCATGTATGAAATGGAGCAAGTAAATGTGTGGAGCAAGAGCTACAAAGAAAGAAACTCAAAACTGTACTAAAAAATATGGTACAGGGTCCAACTGAATCACCACACTGTGTACAGAGTAACACATGGTGTGCAGCGAGTCTGACAAAATGTTATGGCCATTTTTTGGCAAAAATACATGGGTATTGAAAATGTCAGAACGCTGTTTCACATCCGTTTAGGGAACGACATGGAAACAATTATGCATAGTAGACTGCTGAAGTTCCTAAATACTAGTGTATTAGCTAGTATTTGACAACCTAACTTGCCAGTCCAGTTTGATTTGGGTCTATCACGAAGGTCACTAAAGACTTGGACAAGGTATAGTGAGTCAGTACAGTGTGTCTGGACTTCCACTAGACCTGTGTCAGCATATATGTTAAGAACAGTACACAGTATGAAGGTGGAGTCACTCCCAGAGTGGTACTGTGGATTAGAGTCTGACTGCCTTATTGGTAGTACAGGATATTTGTGAGTAGTGGTCTAAAGAGAGAAAATCAGTAAGCAGTCCAATGTCCTATGGTTCAGTTCTGTCTAAACAGTCACAAAATGGAACACAGAATAGCAGTCCTGTTCTGTGTGATATACACAATTAGGGTAAGCCTTTGTGGATAATGGTAGATAAGTTACCACATAATGTAGATCAGATCACCTGAACACCCTTTTTTTTTCCTGTTTACCTTGGCCCACTACCATCAGCTGGCTCCAGGTACCCATTCTCAATGTCTGAAAACCTGACAGAACACGGGAGTATCCAAGAACACTAGAGTCCAGATGGGAGGGAAGCTGCTACTTTGGAAATCTGATAAACCCCCAACCCCACATACAATGTGCAAGATAAGAAGACAAGAAGGTGTACAGATTTTCTAAACCAACATTCCTAGCTGTGGTTAATATAGTAACAGAGGTAAAACAGCTGAAACTGGCATCTTTGCAAAAAGGTAGGTGCAAATTACATAGAAAATATGGGATATACATGCAGAGGAGGAACGAGGTTTAAAGGAAGGCAAGCTTTTCATGAGCTTTTGTAATGGTTGACTGACAATGATGGGATAGATTTTAAGTGATATAACGTCTGCAACTATAATTATGTCAGTATGGTTTGTGATGTAAAATATTTGCAAGTAAAATTTTCATTTATATAAATGTAAGATTGCCTGTGTCATACATGATAATTTATTTAATAAAGATGTTTCTTGTTTTAAAAAAAGTGTACAGATCCTGCAGAGAAGGCACCGCAACTGAGAACAAAACAATAGAACCAAACACTGTTAGGCAGTAATGTAAGTCACTGTGCTACACCACTACCCATATACACTTCAAGTTATGCAGAAATCCACTTTTTCAGGCTGGACATATAATTTAGCAATTTACAGCAATGAGCTGGAGTTAAGCAGTAGTCTTTAGGCACATGTTTGACCTAAAGCCTTCCAATGTACATTCATTGTGGCAAAACCAGAAAAATTATTCAAAAGTCACACCTGTTTAGATGGGATTTTATAGATAACAGACTACATAAGTTAGTAAGTTCACAACACTAGAT
The DNA here is from genome assembly GCF_019279795.1 of Protopterus annectens. Taxonomy (NCBI): domain Eukaryota; kingdom Metazoa; phylum Chordata; order Ceratodontiformes; family Protopteridae; genus Protopterus; species Protopterus annectens. The sequence continues at coordinate 307,059,203 of NC_056739.1, forward strand.
ACTTTGTCACTTTTCCATTTTGATGTACTTCTAGAAGCATACCATAGTCTTGTTGATAATCCTGTAGAATATTTACTAGAGATGCTTAGCATGTGACATGCATACCTCAGTATTATCAACAACATCTTAGCTGCATTTATTTATTTATTTTATTTAACATTTGTTGACCGGGAAAGTCCAACTAGAACCTATTTTCAGCAGAGGCCTGGGGAGAAATGCTCCAGAAGCATGTCTTTAGAATGTGGGAGGAAACTGGAGTACCCGGTGGAAACCCACCTGAACACAGGGAGAACATGCAAACTCTGCACAGAATGCACCCCAGCCAAGAATCGAACCGGAGAACCTCTTGCTGTGAGGCGACATTAACTGCTGCACCACTGCACCACCCAAGGTAATGACTAGGCAGTCAGTCTACAGCCTATTTCTAGCCTAGCTAATTGATATTCAGAGGTTCTCTCAATCCTCAAGTAGGCCTGCTCTCCCTTCCCATAATACCAAATCAGCCTGTTCTCTAAAGTTAACAAACATTAAATAAATAAATATATATATAAATATTAACCATATATAAAAATTAACCATAAGCGGAATAACAAAAAAATATCCTCAACTCTCTTTCTGGACCTGTCGAAAGCCTTCGACATGGTAAACCACCAGCTACTTCTCCACACTCTGATAACCCTGCATCTAGAAAATCTCTTGACTGGTTTCAAGCCTACCTCACTGGCAGACAACAAGCAGTACTGTGTCAGAACAAGCTCTCTTGCCTGTTACCAAATATCATAGGAGTTCCTCAAGGCTCCATATTAGGACCTCTTCTCTTTTCAGTCTTTATAAATGACCTCCAAACAGTCATCCCTGAAGCCACCTGTATTCAGTATGCAGATGACTCAACTCTAATATGTTCCAATGCCTCTCTAGAAAACCTACTATCTACAACCCAGCGCAGTTTTACTACAGTTGAAAACTGGCTCGCTGACCATCACCTGATCTTAAACCCAAATAAAACCAAACTACTTCTCTTCTACCCAACGAATAAACCACCTACCACACATTTCACTATACAATCCAACAATGGGACCATCATCTCCCCAGACTCCTACACAAAGCTACTAGGAGTAAACATTGACAATAAACTTAGATTTGATATGCATATCAACCAAACCATTAAATCAGTAAACAAGAAACTTGGGTCCTTATACAGGATAAAAACCTTCCTAACCCCAACTGCCAGAGTGGCCACTGCCCGCTCACACCTTCTCTCTACCCTACTATATGCCTCTCCTGTGCTTACTAATCTTAACAAATCTGACCTAAACAAACTCTCATCTTGTTATAATCATATTGCCAGATTTGTAACTGGCTTGCCCTACAGAACACACCATTGCATTAACCTGAAAAAACTTGGCTGGATAGAACTTCCAAATCTTCTCCAGCTGTACCAACTCATAGAAGCATTTAAAATCCTTAAACAACCTGAGAACACCCCTGCTCTGAAAAATATAATAATTCCTTACACCAATCTAAGTTGCCTTCGTTCAGCAAATAGACTCTTTGTCCAAACAGTTAAATCTTACCCAAAATAATGAGTGCAGCAGAAGTAAGATAAAACATAAAGTTTTAATTCCAAGTTGGTGTGCACAAACGGATGAGCGCTTTCACAAATGTAGTTTCTTCAGATCCTTCTAGCAACCCCATAGATCTGCTCCTTATATAGTAGTTCCAATTAAACAATAGTTTTGAATTGAACGATAGGGCATCAATTAAACCGAAGTTGAGGCAGCGTAGGAATATTAAATAATTTTATCACATAAAAATAATTTTATCACATATATACCCATGCAGTTCATACCAACTCTGGTGTCTAGTTAAGTTTATTCCATGAGGCTTCATTTCATATTGATTTTAGTAAACACCTGATGGATTATTTGCACATACAGTTTCTAACTAGTTTTTTAACTAGTTTTTTATATATATATATATATATGTTTTTATATGTATTTAGAGATATATATTTATTCTGCATATTTATATCTTGTTAATGTCTACACACTATACAAATAGATGAGTACTAGTTGATTAATTGTTTAATTGGAACTACTATATAAGGAGCAGATCTATGGGGTTGCTAGAAGGATCTGAAGAAACTACATTTGTGAAAGCGCTCATCCGTTTGTGCACACCCACTTGGAATTAAAACTTTATGTTTTATCTTACTTCTGCTGCACTTGTTATTTTGGTTTAGAACACTTTGACTTTTACTACGTTGTGTCAGCGTTTACTTGTGGAAAGTTGGACTCTGATATTAATTAAATCCTACAACCTAGGTGGTGACACTCTGTTTGCCAATACCATTGGAAAAATATGGAACTCCCTCCCCAACAACCTCATGCTTATAACTTCACTAGTTCAATTCAAAAAGAGTCTAAAACTCCATTATAAGTCACATTGGCTTTGTCCTTGCACAAACCCAGACTAGCTCCTTGACGTTAAACCAAGCCCATACTAGTTCTTAGTATAATCCAATCCCAAAAAGAACAACCTAGAGAGGGGATATCTAACCTCAAATAGAACATTGTATCTTAGCCAAATTCTAAGCTATAATTTGTCCTAATGACTTTGCTAGCATGTTTTTAAAGTACTGTATAATGAACTGTAGTATTCTGTGTTTGCTAGAGCATGGTAGTTTATGATAGTATGTAAATTGCTTTTTTTTTTCATTTTCTTGTTCATCTTAAACTCTATTATGTAACTATCTGTCATTGAGACTCTGTTGGAGCTTTTCTCCCCGGGCCTTCACTGAAAATGGACATGTATCCAGTCGGACTATCCCGGTCAACAAATGTAAAATAAAAAATAAATAAATAAAAATATATTCTGGGATCCTAGATAAACTCACTAAACTGGGTATAAATCCATACGTCACAAGATGGGTTGCAAACTGGCTGACTGACAGAACCCAAACTGTAAAAGTTGCAGACTCCAAACCTGTAACAAGCGGAGTACCATAGGATTCAGTCTTGGATCCTCTCCTGTTTGGGATCTACTTCTCTGAAGTATGGGCTAACACACAGGGCCTTTGGCTGACGAAGTTCGCAGATGACTGCAAATTAGGTGCCATAGTCGAGTCCCCAAACGACATGGGCATCCTACAGAAGGGCCTCACTGAGACTGATGCCTAGTGTCAGAGTCATGGCCTCAAGCTCAATGCAAAACGTGCACTGTCATCCCCTTTGGAAAAAACTTTGTACCCATGAGCTACCACATAGGTGGCAGCCCACTTAATGCCGAAGGTGTGATAAGAGACCTTGGGACTCGGGTGGACAGTAGCCTCTCCTTTGATAATCTCATCACCACAGTAGTCAGGAAATCCTTTTACGTGGCACACCTCATCACAAAAGGGTTCTCAGCCAGGGTTCCCCTTCTACTCGGCTCTCATTAGACCCATTATTGAGTACAACGCCCCTTTTAGAATGTATCTCACAAGACATCTGCAACAGCTAAAAAGGTAACAAAAAACCTCACAAAGAGGATTACAGGACTCAAACAGATGCCCTATGCTGACCATCTCAAAAACCTCCAGCTTTAAGCAACCCATCTTTAAGCATATCGCCTAGTCCGAGGTGATCTCTGCCTAACATACAAAGCTATGTCAAACCCAGAGCTGTTGAACATGTTACACCTAAAGAAATCCCAATCCCTGCGAGCTACATGCGCTAGAGACCTAAACCTTGTCACCACAATAAACAGAACATGCTGGAGGGATAAATTCCTGTCCCAGAGACTTTCCATACTCTGGAACAAGCTACCTATCTATGTCAAGCAGAGTTCCTCACGAGCACTCTTCAAGAAAAATCTTGATGAATGGATGGGAAATAGGAAATTCGCCTCAGGGATCACTTCTGGGGCCCTGCTCGACAGGGGTACAGGAAAATGACCTTCTTCGGTAGTGAAAGCCAGGGAACCTTGTTGGCTAGGCTCACACAGGTCCTTGGGCCAATAGCCCAGTACCTACCTATGAACCTATATCTGTAATACACACACAAAAAAATAATTCTCCATACGTGTAGGAAAACACAGCAATTTTTCGGTTGGTGTCATCCAAGTCACAGTTTCATACTTCATGAATGGACTTCTGAGAACAGCTAAACTAGGCAAAATGCAGTTATTGTGGAACTAAAAATAGGAGAGATGGGGTGAATCAAAATGCTGACAGTTCCATTTTTCTTGGGTTAAGCCTTTGACTAGAATAGAAAATCATAAGCAAGAGGAAGAATACTGTTTGAATCGAAGTCCTGTTAAATGAGGCATCCGGCCTCCTGTCAATGACTACATTATGTCAGGTAATGATGGATAAGGCGTTTTAAACCTGTATTAGAGACCTCCAGCTATTGATGCAACATGGAGGGGATGTTCACAATCAGTAAACAGAATTATTTAACAGTCAGGATCACAAACTGCAATGGAACCTCTAACAACATGACTGTTAACTGAGAAGACAATACCAGGTTATCCTTCCACTTCCCAAAAAATGTCCCAGTAACTGTCATGCAAACATTGTAACATTTTGCAAAAGGAACAGTGAGGACTTTTCTAGCTTTAACATAGCATTCTCAACACTTATAGATAAAAAATATATGGTACCAGGGCAGATGATGAGGCTTTTTGGCCAAATATAGCATCACTACTGCACTGTATTGTAGAGGAGTATATATTGTTTATACCCGCCTATTTTCATGGTTATCTTTGACAATGTTACACAGTAAGCAGCATTTTTAGTTCTAGTACCAACTTCAGTGCTATGTGAAAGCAGTGCTGCTTGGCAGAGTGTAGCTTTGATATAATAAATAATTAGCTATTTAACATGTAGCCTTCTCTGTAACCATACTGATATGTTCTGTTAACATATTTTTGTTTTAGTTATAAAAAATGAGATCCAATGCTGACCTTTAGAATGTGAATATTACCTAAAATGCCAGGACATTTGCATTAATTTTAATAAAATTATGCTCTTTTCATCATTAATAGACATGAGTATACAGAGGTACTGAGCAAACTGTAGGACAAAACAAACACTTGTGCATCAAGAAATCATAGTAATACTAAGATTAACTAAGTCTCTTTTTTTATCTAAGTAGGGCTCATCTATTGTCTTTTGCCCATCTCTGTATCACACTGTCATTGTATTTTGTGATTTCACACAGACTCTTGTTGACAGTTCAAGCAGCTTTCATTTCATATACATATGACAGACAGCACATCAAAAAAGGAAACAAATTTACTCTTCTGATATATTGAGTAAACCCTACCACAAATTCATCTAAAATTTGTATGAATAGTGGTAGCGTTATGGAAAACGTTTTTTATAGGGAAGGTTCGCAGTTAGGGTTAGGGACAAAGAGCAGTGTTAGGGGTAGCATGCATTACTAAGGTGCTAACCTTAATCCTGTCCATTTCCCATGCCTTAATCATGCTCCTTACCTTAAAAAAAAAAAAACTTTCCATAACTAATACTATACAAGAAAGCTTTGACAATCACCATGCATGTGAGCACACACACACACTACTAAATCCAATTCCTTACCTAACCCTTAACCTAAAATACACACACATTAGTACTTACACTAAAATATATCCCCTTAACCTAACCCTAAAATAGACATACACTGACAGAATTACTAAACCGATCCCCTACTCTGACCCTAACACACGCACACACACTTTCTCTCAGGCTTAAAAATGAGCAAAAAAAACTACATTTTTGACCATACTGACATTTGCTCAAATAGATGTTTGAACAAGCATCACTACATTTAATTTTGTTGAACAAATGAATGTGCAACCAAGAGAACTGTAAATATAAAAGTATATACAATTCTATATGCACATGTAGATGTGTAAAGTCTTGCTATGGACTCCCACTGGCGACACCCAAGATTTATGGTGGACACTGGAAATTGAATAACATCACAAAATGTCTGGAATGATTGGCTCTAATAGAAGATAATGATGATTTTCTTTGCATTGTAGCCTAATTCATAAAAGAATCCTGATAAACCAAACAATTCTACTATTCCCAGGTTACACTATTTATACAGCAATTAGGATAACACCTAATCAAACTTTATGAAATAAAACATGGTTAATTTTTTGCACTGGTATTCCCTGTCAGAGAAAGACAATGAGCATTACTAGAGAAACACAGTCTTGCTCCAGAAGGTGGCCTAAATATCAGCTAGCAAAGTAGATAATGTAGTAACTATAAGTTTTTTTTCAGTGCAGATAAATAAATTATTATTGGAAGCCATTGACTGAAAAATTTAAAATGAACAAATTCATCAGGTAAGGAATGCAACACTTAAACAACAGGACAACTGACATTTAGCTTAAAGTAATACTGGTGGTTCTGCCTAGGTGCTATGCTATTCTTAATAATTACTCTGCTAATGCACATGTGTCCTGGGTGCCACACTGCACTGCTTGATTCAATTTAAACTTTGTCTCTCTTTTAGGTTTAATGTCTGCTCTTAGAAATTCTTTTGTCGTGGGATTTGTCATTACAAGGTCTGATACCAGTTCAGAAATAGCCAGAACTGGAGAACTGGCAAGATGCCGTGTGATTTTTGCACAGTGACGAAATACTAATGGTGCCCTCAGAGAACTGGGGAATTCTTTCTACATTAAAGTAAATGTATAAACTAAAACTGCTCATAAAGTTACCAGTGAAAAATGACTTCCACTAAAATCCATAATAATTAAAAAAGCATCCCAAATGTTGACAGAAATATACAAGCAAGTAAAGCAAATAACAATGAAAGTAACATCTTACTTTAACTTCAGTCATTCAGCATTGTTCCTGTGAATATCATCAAAAGGTAAGCAATCCTGATGAGCAGGCAGTAGTGAGCTGTGTTAAAAGATTGTGGGAAATCTTTCAATGATGGTAAAATGAAATGTAATGTAGTTAAAGTAAGGGAACAGCTGGCAGTAAGGAGAATGGAAGAAAGGTGGGTGCACACAGCAGTACAGATCACTGCTCATGATGGAGTGACATTCTTTAGAAGCACACTTTCCTTGAAAGCAAGGTGGGGACTAATAGCTCCTCCACCATTTATTTATTTATTGCTGAGCCAGTGGCCCATTTTCAGTGGAGACCCGAGGAGAAAAGCTCCAAAAATAATACAAGTATATTTAGAAAATATTAAAATAGTGTCACAGAAATATAGTACAAGTCAAAAATTTATGCACAGCAGTACAGTGCATAGGTAAAATAAGTTAAGTACAATTTCCAAAATTTGAGAACAACAATATATAACATGGGCCAAATAATAATTAAAATGTTTAGAGAATATTACACAAAGGAGTATAGTATGAATACAGTTTGCTAGAGCAAATAAAATCAGTATATAATGAAGAAATTAAGCCTTACAAATTAGAGTTGCAATAAATGAAATGCCATACAAATGCACGTCAGCCACAAGCACAAATACCGCATGAATGCCAATATTTTTCTATAGCCCCAATCTGAGTAAATACTCTCGACACTTCAAAAATGTAAGCAAAACCAAAAAGCCTCCTTGTGAAAATAAGGGTAATAGCTCCTCTACCACACTGAATAAAAACAACTCAATAAAATTAAAAATTATAAGTCAAGAAGCCACTACAACAGAAATGCCGCACAAGAAGCCAACACTTTATTGCTCGAGCTCAGTAAATAATGTTATCACTCCAAAAATCCTCCTCAGTATATGGCTAGCAAGTATAAAAAAAAAAAATATCTGCTCATGAATTCTGGACAAAATACCAACACAGGGAGCACATTTTAAATATTACTCTAATGCGCCTAAAAGTTAACAGAACAATAGGCTTTGCTGTCCTTCATCAAAGTTTTTTTTTTGTGACACAAAAGGGGCTCCGCATGTCATTACTTTAAAAAATTAACTGGGAGAGGTTCAGAATATAAGAAGAAAATAAAAATACTATGCATTGCTGCCTCTAATGTGTTTGTTACTTTAACAAGCAACTGCAAGTGATCGTATTGCAGAACATTTTAAGAATAACATAACAGCAATGTGTAAGGAGTTACAAAGAAGTGTATTAGAATGCACTACTTAGCTAGGGAAGTGGGTAATCATGCTATGCTTACCTATATTATAGAAAAATGTTACCAGGAGAGCTCTAGTGCCATGATCGGCAGTACAATTAATTCCAGTAATCCCTCAACAAAATAGAGGCGTGCAGCAGCTGCAGATAAATGAATTGCTCCCCTAGGTGCACAGCATAAAGCCTGATTGAAAGGATCTGCTGCATACACAGTAGTTGGGGGTGTTCCAGGGTGAAGGAATTCAAGCAGGGCAGTGCATGAGCAGTCATGGGGTGGTCCTTGAGCAGCAACAGAGAAAATAGGGAAAAAAATGAAGGGCATTTTTACCAAGCTTTTGTAGTGCCTATATGCTCTGAAAAACACTGCAAGAGTGTTGTTTGCTTCAAGATGGTTCACAGTACCAGTGGTACAAGTACGGATGATGTCACAAACGGTCACAATTACCATTTTCCACAGCAGTGTGATTATTTCATGTTAACAGATTCAAAAAGTACAGGAGAAGGACATTTCAAAAATGAGGAAGTATATGCAGAAGTAGATAGTGATCCCGAAAGTAAACAGCTTATTGGGTTAAGGGCAAGACAAAACAGCAGCCTTGAGAAAGCAACACATAGGTTCATAGGGAGGCTGGCATAATGGTTAAGTTGTTTACCTTGCAGACGCAAGGTGCAGGGTTTGATTCTTACATGGGGTAATTGGCTAGGCTTAAAATGGCCCATGAGAGCAGTTAGCCTAGTACTAACCTATGAACCTATGAACCTAGATAGTGATCCCATAAGTAAACAGCTTATTGGGTTAAGGGCAAGACAAAACAGCAGCCTTGAGAAAGCAACACTCTGAAATATTCCCCCTCCCCCTTGAATTTTTATCTGCGATGGCTTGGCTACAAAGTGGTATATCTTGTACACCTTTTAAGTATTCCATTATCCATGAATGTGGGATGCTGTTGAATGCTTTTTTTATAATCTAGTCATACCAATACTTAAGTTCTTCTCCTTTTTAGAGCTCTCTCTTATGACTCTATTCAGCAATAGATGAGCCTTTGTTTTTATTACATTTTTGTTCTATTGCCATGATTGATATTTTTTTTTCTAGATGGCTATAAACATTGTCTGCATCAATTCCAGTATAAAATGTATATATTGTTGGAAGACAGGTTGTTGATCTGTAGTACTTAGAATGATTTGCAGGTTCACTCCTGTGAATCACTTTTCTTAACTAGGTTGGTATCTGTTTGTAATGTGCATATTTCATTTTTACTCTGCTAAAGGGCTAAATCTTTGTGTAGGGATGTTTAATACCTTTAGCAAGAAGATAGGTACTGCACAAGGCATGTGCTTTTCCATTTAGGAACCTTTCTTAATTTTATCGCAGTTTCTCTGGCTATTACTTCATCCCACTTCATATTAACGATATTACAAGTACTTACTGTCTCTTTTAATTCCTGTAGCCATTTGGCATATTTATGCTTAGAAGTTCCTCATAGATCCTTCTCCAAAATGTACATTTTTTTTGGTGATGGTTCTTTTCCTTAGTTTCCCATTTCTCTTTAGTATGTGTTACCAGTGAATTACTTGTTTTGTACGTTTCCTTTATATGTATGTGCTTACCTTTTCTGCTTCTGCTAATGTTTTTAGTTTATTATTGGAAAGGTTGTATAATAAAGCCTGGTCTGTTCTGATACTGTGTGTGTTGCTTTTACCACATCTGTCATTCTAAGGATATTTAATTATCTGTTCCGTTTACTGTATTCATCTAACAGTGATGCTGCTTGTTTTATAGTTTTCTCTGCTTCCAAGGTGGTATTCTACTTATTCCCTTCCTTTACAATGTTAATCTATGCTTTTGTGGTACCACTTTATCTGTTATTAGTTTAGCACAGTAATAGTTCTGTTGTGTGTGTTTTTGTTAACAGTCCTGATTACTCTTTTACCAGTCTTCTAACATTCTGGACCTTATTTGATTTCTGTAAGGTTTCATTTCTTATGTCTAGTAAGCTCTGTTAATTCAAGCAGATCTTCCCTTGGATCATTTTCTTCTTGCCTAAGAGGATTTCTTTGCTCTGTTTCCTGTGAGTCTTCTGTATAAAGTTCCAGAACGTTATCTTGTGACATAGCCTCTTCAGGTCCATCTTCTTTTATCTGTTGCTTCTCCAAATGGGGATCCATTGGCCCACCTCTCCACAACATTACCAGTGTCAGAGTTGCCACTGTTTCCTGCCCTTGTCCTTGCTGTGCAACTTCAGCTGAACTTTCATGCAGGTCTCCTACAGAAGGGTCCAGAACATCACCCCATGCATATCCTCTTCAGAAGCATTCTAGTCCAGTTGTTGCTGTCCACTCTGGAACTCACTTGTTCATTATGTTGTGACACTGCCATTTGTTGAAGTTTCTACACATATATCTATCTATCTTCTTTTGGCTTTTCCCAGTTAGGGGTCACCACAGCGGATCACCTGTCCCCTCATGATTGGCAGTGGAGTTTTATGGTGTCTAGTTGCCAGCCCAGTGCCCAAACTTCCACAGAAGGCACACACGCAAGCATTCTTACCTAGGGCCAATTTAGAGTGTCCAATCCACCTACAAACATGTCTTTGGGATGTGGTACAAAACCGGAGCACCCGGAAAAAACCCACGCGACAACAGGGAGGACATGCAGAGTCTGCACAGAAGGCACCCCAGCTGAGGATCGAACTGAACAACCTCATGCTGTGAGGCAGCAACGCTAACCACTGCACCACCATGGCCACCCACGCACGCACACACACACACACACACACACATATATATATATATATATATATATATATATATATATATATATATATATATATATATGTATGTATAGTGTAAGACATCTCTCCCATGTTAGTTTCTTTTTTATACCTTTCAAAAACCTTTCTTTTTATTCTTTATCTTTTCTCACTTCCTCTGCCACTTCTTCTAGGCAGCCTTATGTTTCTTCATTTACATAATGTTTTTTCTTTGATCTGTTGTGTTAAGTAATTTAAAGTTTTAAATGTAGCTTTGACCATTTTTCTTGTGCAAGTATTTTACTTTCTTAAATCTTGCTCATATCATCTGTCTGGAATTTCTGGGCCCTTGGCATAATAGTAATTTCTTATCTTCAACAGTCCACGTCATCTCTATGCCTTTATCTTGGCCTGTCAATTTGTCTATTTTTGGGGACAGTTTTTTTCCTCCATAGCAGCCACTTTCCCCTGAGCCTGACAACCCTGTGGTAGGAATGTTTTCATGTACTAAGGTTTTTACACTGCCTTTTTCTCAAGTCTTGATAGCAGTGCATACACCAGGCATGGGTATTTTTATCTTGGAACCTGTGCGCATTTTTATTTTTTGACCTTCCTACCATGATGTACAAGATACAGTATATGTAGATGTTTTGAAAAATTTTGTAACAGGTTCCACCACTTGAAGGTAATCACCAAGATTTCAGGATGAATTCAGATGTTCTTCGTGTTTCACTGTTGCAGTCATTACATTTGGGTAATCGGCCTTAATTCGAAAGTCCTTGGTCCTGCGTCGGCTGCTATCACCCCTTCCCTGACGTCAGGTCTTCAGGGGTATAAAAGATGCGTCCGATGCCATTTTCTTTAGTCTTTCTTGCCGCGCGGTGCCCGAAGCAGAAGCAGTTTGCAAGTGCCGGTCGGCCGACTCCTGAGATTTCCGTGTTCGAGTTTCAGATCCAAAGTCTTCAATAAAGCTAAGTATCCCGTTGGGGAAACTTTTTTCTTGCTCCAGATCGATGTCAGAAAAAGTTAATTGTATTTCCTGTGGTAAGCAAATACCTCATAAGGATTTTCACTCTTACTGTATTCCTTGCCTAGGCCCTGATCACAACGTTGGCGGTTGTCGGTTTTGTGCTAGATTTAACCAAAGCACTATTAAGCGTCGGTATGACTTTGCTTTAAACTATTTTGGCCGCCTATTCAATTATCCAAAAATGTCGGATAGCCTTCCGACTACCGGAGTTCATAAAAAGAGAGATATAGACAACCGAGGCCCAAAACCGACAAAGCTTCTCCCAAGCCAGTCACCGGTTCTCAGTGAGGTGCTTTCGCAGCCCCTGATGCCCACTACCGATTCCCACGTGGAGTCGGCCATGCCGCTGGAAACTCAAGGTATTGGAGCCTCAGATACTATTCCTTCCGATGGGTCCAGAGCCGCTGAGCAGGCACCGGCTTCTGAGGGTGTATTCAGACCTAAACATCATTACATTAAACCGACTTCAGCTTCAAAGGCAAAGACTACAGCACCTTCTAAAGCAAAGAAACAAACTCAAGAGCCATGTGGTCAGGCCTCTATGCCCAAAAAACAGATGCTCAAAATGGCCAAAGACTTGATTACCTTGATCAGGGGTTCCCATCCCCCTCCTGATAAGAGGCCTAGGCAAGACACTGAGTATGAATCTTCAGATCAGGTTCCTATTTCTTCTGATTCCTCTTCTGATCAGGAATATTCTCTTCCTTCCATGAGGATTCTGATGCTGAAGAATCTATTCCTTCAGCTTCTCCTCCAGAGGACTTTTCTTTTGGGGAAACCTTGCATACCATGAGGGTGCATTTCCACTGGGAGAGCCAAGATTTTTCAGAATCTAAAAAGAGGCTCAGGGATTTCCTTTTACTACCTCAACACAGGCCACTAGCCATTCCACCTGTGTTGGACATTGTAGATGTGTTTTCGGAGTCTAGTCTTACCCCTGACTCCTTATCTCCAGCTCCTGTTAAGCCTGACAGATATTACAAGGTTCCTGACTCTCATAAATTCCTTTGTAAAAACCCTGCTGCAGACCCAGAAACTATTTCACAGGGTCCCAAGGGAGTTGAGGCTTCCGCTGCAAAAAAACCTACCCCCTCTGACAGGGATTTTAGGGCACTGGACAGATGGGGGAAAAAAGGTATATACATTTGCTACCTTGGCTATAAGGGCCTTAAACTGTCAGTTTCATATGCTCAAATATCAGCAACATGTCATGGCATTGCTTAAACAGAAAATGTTGTTAAACTCTGAATGTGCAGAAAACAAGGAAATGCAGGATTTATTGCATGCAGCTGAACAAGTTGGAAAGCATACTTTGCAATGTGGTTTTGATTCTTTGGAGGCCTCCTGCAGGGCCACAGTTATGGGTTCTGTCATTAGGAGGCATGCTTGCGTAAAGGAACAAAATCTGCCTGATCATGTCAAAGTTAAATTATTAGATGCATCTTTACAGCATGATACTTTATTTGGTGTTAAGGCAGAAGAGGTGTTAAAGAAAATGGAGGACAACGCTAAATCTATGCAAACTGTCAAAGATTGTTTACAAGTACAACCACCTAGGTTTAGTAGACAGTGGCCAACAAAGAATTGGTCCTTTCCTGTCTCAGACAGACCTCAAAGGGGCAGACCCAGATGCCCTAGAGGCAGATCCCAGGCGCAAAGTTCATACAGGTCAAAGCAATGGGGTGCCTCTACCTCCAAAACTGGAGAAGACAAATCTCAACCATACAGGAAACAGTCCTAATGACTTCCCCCTGCCTGCACCAAGCACTTATCTCCTAGCAACACCCTTAGGGGGAAAATTGGCACTTTTTACCCAAAATTGGCACATCATAACCCAGGACAAGTGGGTTCTAAATATCGTGTCACAAGGCTACAAGTTCCATTTCCATACCCTGCCAAAGGCAAACGGCTGGCCAGATCTGCCAAAAAATCAATGGGCAGAGGCACAAAAACAAGTCTCATCCCTCAGGGACATGGGGGCCATTCAACAAGTACCAGAGCAAGAGCAGGAACAAGGATTTTACTCAAGACTGTTCTTGGTACCCAGAAAGGACAAGGCCTGGAGGCCAATACTGGATCTAGCTATTCTGAACACATTCCTGGATATACCAAAATTCAAGATGTTGACTTTGCAGCAGCTTCTGCCCATGCGAGACAAGAACGCTTGGCTTGTGACTTTAGACCTAAAAGAGACATACCTGCATGTCCCAATCAGACAAATATGCAGAAGATATCTCAGATTCAAGGCTGGCTCAATGCATTACCAATTCTCTGCACTGCCCTTTGGCTTATCTACTGCGCCCAGGGTCTTTACAAAGTGCCTGGCACCAGTAATTGCATTTTGCAGACAAAAAGGAATACAAATATATCCTTACTTGGATGACTGTCTAATTCAAGCAGAGAGCAAGGACATTTTTCTACAGCATCTGGCGTTTGTGAAAAAACGTCTAAGGTGTCTAGGGTACACAGTCAACGAAAAGAAATCAAAACTAGTACCCTCTCAAGAGATAATATTCCTGGGTGCAAGCTTAAATACAACTGCCCAGATGGCTTATCTCACACCAGACAAACAAAGGCCCAGTTATCTGCAAGAAAAATTCTGCAGGCTTTGGGCTTCATGGCATCCTGCATCCTACTAATTCCATATGCAAGACTGCATATGAGGAAACTACAATGGTACCTAAAAAGTGTTTGGACTTAACATTGCCACAGCCTGGAAACTATGATTACTCTCATTCCCTGCCTGCAACAGGAGTTTCGATGGTGGGCAAAAGCTTGTCACCAAAACAAGGGACAGCCATTCACATTACCCCCAGCCAGGCAGACAATAACAACAGATGCATCAGATTATGCGTGGGGGTCGGCCCACATGGCAGGAAGATGCATTCAGGACACATGGGACTCAAACCAAATGCATCTACATATCAATCAAAAAGAGATGCTAGCTGTTCAAAATGCCCTGACAGCCTTCAAGGAC